>NC_136070.1:333265375-333340375 GCF_964261635.1 Lissotriton helveticus
CAGCGATTGCCCTAACCCCTCTAAGACAACACTGGGAGGATGACCTGGGGCTTGCTCTCATGGACAAGGAGTGTACAGCTGCGTTGGAGTGCCCCACGCGCGTCCCTCGCAATCAGCGCTTAAGGTATATTCAGTTTTTCATCTTACACCGGGCATACCTCGCCCCAGCAAAGATTAATAAGTACTTCCACCTCACTGACACAGCTTACCCTAGATGCCGTTTACTCTACACTGATCTAGTCCACATGCTATGGCATTGCCTGCACTGGGAGAATACTGGGCTAACATAGTAGCTACCCTGGGCAGTTGTACTGGGTGCGAAATCCCTTTTCACTGGGAGGTATATATATCTTAAACCTCTTTGAAAGGAGTAAAAAAAATAGGGCAACCCCCCGATTTTGGAACTTAGGCCTGGTTTCAGAGAAGCCCCCATGCAATAGCCTGATGCTGTTCACTGCTCAATTGGGCCAGGGCGGAAGGAGTAGCCTTGCGAAGGGAAGAAATGTTGGGACTTCGCAAGTTTCCCCTGGCCAGTAGTTGGGGGATTATAGTGTCAGACCTACAGGGCCTGGAAGCGCCAGTGGAGAACTCAGAGGAGGTTGGGGAACCAGGCAACCCAAATGTCTCTTTCTGGTGTTGTGTACATGGAGGCACAGGTAGGGCAGTGTCCCACAAACATCGCTTAGCCCATTACAATATACGACACTCACCACCTACAATTTGCAGATGATCCCACGTGTAAATACACTAAGCAACAGGTCTCAGGTGGTTATCCCTTCCCTGAATTGTCTTACTTTGTCCTCATTTTGTTGTTCCTCTCTCCCACAGTTCAAATATGCGACATAACACGTAGAGAGCATAGGAAGTGTTGTATACCACAAAACCTCGTCTGGTCCTTATTGTCAGTGGAAAGCATCCCTTTGAGGAACAATCCATGCCCCCCGTGTACACAGCACTTCCATGAACAATAGAACACCATGTATCAACATCCTCAGATCTCTAATGTGGTTAAATATGTAAAATGTTATTTCTCAATTGTTATTGTTTCAAATGAAATGTCAATAAAAAGATTTAAACAAACAAAATCTGAAAAAATGTAATGTTGCTTGCTGAGGCTCTGCCATCAAACTAATTAACCTTACAATTGAGGGATACTTTATATCTCAGAAAATGCTGTTCACAGACAAAGAAGCAAGGGTTTATTAAAAAACGACCTATGGAAAGCAGATCCGCTGGAAATTGTGATCTAGAGGTTTTCAATACCTTCTGTGACTAATGTATTGACATACTCCGTGAACCATTGGAAATTAGGTGGAATTTCTTCAGATTTATAAGTGGAAAAAAGTAAAAATCTGCTCAACGCCCCCCATTCCTATTCCTCTGCTCCTCATTTCTTTCAGCCCTAAACCAGTGTTCACAATGCTCTAACTTTCTCAACACACATTTTTAGGCTGAAGTAAGGAACACTGCAGTCTGCAGGCAAATTAAAGTTCTTAAAAGATCATAAAAGCTATAATTAGTCCCATTGTGTAACTTCTGAATTGAAGAATGTATATGACTTCAGCTGTAGGAAACAATAGAGGCAGGTCATGCTGCTTTGATGGCAGGAATCTGTGTACATCGTAGCTACTGCATTTACATAGTTATGGTTAAATATAAGAAATATGTTTTATAATAAGAACAAAAAATAACCCTGAATCTCATTAGCGTGTGGGGAAATTTGCAGTTGTGGGAGTGGGAATAAGGCAAGGTACTGTCATGTTTGTAATTGGATCCCTATCCTTCCCCAATATCATTGCCTAAATAGAAAAACATATTTTTCATATAATGCTCAACACTGGGTTCTAGACTGGTTTTTAAGCATAGCTTGCAACTTGCTGCATATAATATGAAGCTCACATCTACACAGTTCTTGCTTTTTAATCTTCCAACACATTGCACAATAGAACTTTTATCCCATACTTTTAATGGGAAAAGCAAAGCAACAAAACCCACAGTCGAAAAGTCTTTTACTGATATGGTTTCAGGAGTCCTTGGCTTATGCTTTAATTTTCTCTGAGCTCTTCCTTGCCTTTTGGGTCCTGTCGTGGTCGCCATTGTCGTTTATGGGATTCATTGGGTATAATATCCTGCTGTTAATGATTGATGCAAGATTTAATTAGATTTGCCATTGATATGTAGCTCTTTCCTTACAGGGTGGCTCATGTCAGGCTGAATAGCTGTTTCAGTGGGTTTAAAGCTTGGGTTTAGAAAATCTGGCTCTTGTTTAGGACTTCCAACATGGACCCTAGCCTGTTTAGTTTGAACTGCAGGTAGAACCCCGAAATAAAGCTTGAAGGCTTCATGTTTTTTTCTTTGAAAATTCTTGCTTCCACATTAAAAGGTTAATAATAAGTACCTTGATGCTGATCTCGATGTTGATGTGTTGTTGAGGCCGAGTACTATTCCCATTGTATTTCAAAAAGTCAGGTGTTTTATTGTACTGGCTACTCCTTGTTGGTCTTATTTTGAAGGCCTGTCTTGAGTACTGTAACTTCCTGCATGCTCATACTACTGGCATTCTTTAGCATCATATGTTCGAGACTTAGAACACCACTGTGGTTGGTGTGAAGATTGAGAAGGCATGATCCCTTCCGCTCGTTTTGTAGCAGCCGGCACTTGTACTTTTTGAAAGAACAAGGGCACTTGGAGATAGTTGTGTTTACTCTTTAAATGTCTTCATATCTCTGATTCATGTTGCAAAGTATGATTTAACACTATCTCTCGGGAAGTAAATCGCACTCTGTTCAACAGAGTTCGAACCATTCCCTTGAGGCTGATTCCAGGAGTGAAAATCGCTTTTCTGTTGTGGACCTGGTCGCCATCTGTTCTGACTCGCCTATCCTTATCACAAGTACACTTTACCGAGAATCTGTTAAGTTCATTGAGAAAAAAGTTTTTAGTCACTGAAAGTGTCATTGGATGAAAAGCTATGTCTGGCAGAAGGTGACTCTCATAAAAACGATCCCAGTTGGTAGAAGCAAGTAGTGATCGATAGTGATAGTGAGGAGTTTTATAAAGTGCTCAGTTACTCAAGAGTGACCCGGCGCTGTACGCTATATGTAGAAAACAGAGAAGATGACAATTACTGTGAGAAAAGCCAGGTCTTGAGCTTTTTCTTCAAAGCAGCTGCAACCTTTGTTTGACTCAGTTCTAAAGGGAGCTTATTCCAGCCCAGCAGACCCAGAAAAGAGAAAGAACTACTGTCTGCTGTAGCCAAATGAACTCTTGGAATGTTGGCCAGATGATTGTTGGATGAACGTAACGCTCTCACTGGGCTATAAAAGGCAATCCTGGTGTAAAGATAGTCCGGTCCAGACTGATGGAGGGTTCTATGCATTAAAAGAGCAGATTTAAACAGAATACATTTTTCAGTTGGGACCCAATGGAGATGGTACAAGTATCTGGAGATATGTTCATGTCTAGGAAGACCGAATACCAGCCGAGCTGCTGCGTACTGCACAGTTTGGAGTCTATTCAAAAGATTCTTTGGCTGGCCTGCATATAATAAGTTAGAGTAGTCCAGTGATACTCAAAGTATGGCCTAGTGGGCCGGATTTCGGCCCTCTTGACCTTTACATGTGGTTTAGTTGTTGAGGAATAATATTCAGCATTTATTAACCTGCAAATAAATGCTTTCACGCCTATATAACATGTTTTTACACCTCCTTACTCAATCCCAGACCCACCAAGAACCCCTATAGCCACCCTGCTGTCATTAGTGCGGCTCTCGGTCACACCACAGACCGTACTTTGCGGCCCCTAGACAAATGTTTGTGAGTACCCATGGCATAGTCCAATCTGGACATAACCAGGGCCAATACCACTGTGATCTTAGAAGGCAGTGAGAGGAAGTGTAAAAATGTTTGTGACATGCGTAGGATGCCAAAGCACACACCAACCACCAAGATGATTCGATTATAGAATGACATTTTGTTATCAAATGTAATCCTTAGCTTTTTTGCTAAATCTGCTTGAGTAACAGGTGAGGGCACCCCTATAGGCCAGTGGACATCCAAGTTCAGGGCAGTTATGTCCCAAACTGAGTACCTCCATCTTCTTGGTGTTGCACTTTAAGTGGTTATGCATCTTCTATTGGAAGACAGTCAAGAGACAGGGTTGAATGGCATCCGGATCAATGAGCACCCCTTTGCTAAAAGCAAAGAGAATCTGGGGGTCATCCACTTAAGAAATAATCTTAGCCCCAAATGATCCCAACACCTTAGCTAATGGAGACATGTAGATATTAAACAAAGTGGGGCTAAGTGTAGAGTCCTGAGGGACTCCAACTGAAACATTTCGGCTAGCAGAGGAATAAGGAGGTAACCAGGCTTCTTGACTCCTATCCTTATCTCTGATGCCAATCTCAAGAAAGTGTGCAAGCATCCTGGCAAGTGGCACCATTTCGAAGGCCGCTGACCGATCCAACAGTACAAGGACTGCCCTGCCACCCACATCGATGGTAACCCTTCTGAGATCAAAGACCTCCCAACAAGGCTGTCTCTGTACTTGTTAGTCCCATTGTTAGCAGATAAAGCAACTGGAGCAAAGCAAAATAACATTTTAGCCTAAGATAGTAATGTGAGATCAAGTAGGAAAGATTTACAACTCCGGTTTCCTGATTTGATTTCTCAGCTGACCACTTTTTGTCCAAAGCCTAACAATATTGAGTAAAGGGATGACCTAATGTGGCTTGCTCCATGGTGCCTTTTCCCTCAAGGTTTCAGAGGCTTGTGGGTCTGTATTTCTGGTCTGACCAGGTTGTGTCAATGGATGGCTTCCTGGAGGTGTATACATGAGGCAAGTTGGTGGTCTCCATCCGTCTTAATAGATTTTTGGTATAAAAAAAATGAATTAAAAAAACAGTGAGGCTACCTCTCAGCAGACGTGCCAAGGATTTCTTATGTTCAAGTACAGTGTGTTCCCATATAGCCCCTGAACAGCAAGCAGATGATCGTACTTTGTAGAGGTGGGGTTTGCGGTTGGGAGATTGTGCTGTCCTTCCTCTGTGTCATACTTGTAGATTGACCAGCAGTCTAATTCTGAAGCTTTTTAAATGCATTAAATGCACGTCCATTTTTGTTATATTACTAAGTTTGAGGTTTTCCTGGGTGATTTCTTCAGCTGCATGCCACTGTAGGAAGCTGCCTCTCTATATAGTGCACCAAAATGAGGTACACTGTGCAGAGAGTCCAGGCCACTCCTATTGGTTTACAGAGGCAAAAATGAGAACACAAAATGCTCTCTTTTGTGGTAGTGTGGCGAGCAGTTTAGGCTTATCAGAGGATAGTGCTAACCATTTGTTGTACTCGATGTAGGCAATAAATGAGAGAGACACTCAAAAAAAAAATCAGAAACCAATTTAGCAAAATAAGTTCTTTTTATATAAATGTTCATGCTAAGTACTTCGTATGCAAGTAAGTCCTTTCTAAAATATTGAACTTCACAGGTAAGTAAAATGTTAGCTTAAATGCGTCTTTACGTCAGTGCATTCCTATGGGAGAAAAAGACATATGTGGCATACAGATACTTGCAGTACGTTTCTGGGGGTCCCCTTCTGGACTTAAGGTGGTATGGAGTACGTACCACAAGCAGGCAGAGTTTACCTGCCCTAGGGCGTCCGGGTGCAGAGATGCTGGTCGGGTTGATAGCCTTACACTTTACACCGAAGGAGAGAGTAAGGGCCACCTAAAAACAGGTTGCAGAGCAAGGCAGCTCAGTCTGTCCTCGAGAACCCAGGCCGGAGCAGGGTGCAGAGGGCGTAGATAGGCTGGGCTGGGACGCCATAAAACCTTTTGGTTTTCAGTCTCGCCAGTTGAGGGTGCAAAAATCAGGATAGCTGGGCCACTCTGTAAGAGGGTCTCTTTGTTGCTGATGTCCCTCTACGACTACTCAGTCTCAGTGTTGTTTGAGTCCGGATTGGACTCTCACGGGCTTTGGTTGCTGTAATTGGTCTGATACCCTGTGTATTGGTGCTATGCCGCACCGGTTGTTCCTGGCGTCTTCTCACTTGGTGGGAAGACCGATCTGACCTTCTGGAGCACAGTGACCTCTTTCTGGGTGGTTGCTGCATTGGTACAACTGGGGAGTGGCAGCACAGCAAACTGGACCCTGCTGTTTTGGTGCCTGCAGACTGCTGGGGAGTAGCTCCTCAACTTCAAAGGAGATTGCTGGCAATTTCAGAAGGGCTGGCAGTCTACCGGGGTTCTTGGCAGAGCTCGGCTGTAGGACAAGTCGGTTTCTTCACGATTTTCGAGACTGGTGCAGGCAGGCAAGGTTTGGCGCCAAAAAGTCCACAGCAAGTCTTCAGTTCTTGTTTCCACTGCTCTTCTTTGTCCTCTTCTGGGTCTGTCTAATCTGAATTCCTGGCATCAGTGGTGCCACCTAAATTCTCAATTTAGGGGCGCTAAGGGGAGTGACAGGTGGTAGTCAAAGGGCTACTCGCATTTAGGATGACTACACCCCCTATATGACCACTTCCTGTTGGAAGTGGGCATAACCCTGACCCAGTGCACCTAATTCCACCAAAAACCAGGATGGTGGAAATCTAGTTTCGTGTTCACAGCAGGTAGCCCACCTTACGAGTGGAACTGGCCTGAGAGTGAACATGCCTCATGATTAGCTTACTTTCCCACCTGTCCTGGTGCTAAATGCCGGTGGGTAGCATTTCCTCTGTCTGGGGGAAGCCTGGGTCACATATCAAAAGGCAGCAGAGCCCTTTGAAGCTCCAGCCTTGATATGCTGATTATTAGCAATCCTGATTGAAGGATGTAGCAACACCTCCGGCGGAGCAAGCATTGTTTCCGCCCTCTGAGAACTTAGGCTCTCACCTATAGGTGGTCAGAAAAAGATCTGTGGGGGCACGCTGGTTTACACGAGTCAACCAGCACACTAGAGGTTGGTAGGTTTTTAGAGGGCACCTCTAATATATCCTCTAGGTGTATGTATTACTAAATCCATCACTGGACTCTGTGTTGGTTTATTAATATGTGATGTTTGATACCAATCGTCTTGGATCTCAGTGAAGCCATCATGTGGCTGGGGAACTCAATCACCGGGTCCTAGTACATATATGCAAAATGGCTTCCCTGTTCACTGGCAATGTCCAGGAATTGACTTGTACATCACAGGGGATATTGGTTCATGCAGCTATGTCCTCACATGTAATATAATGCACCATGCCTAAGGGCTATAAGGCCTGTTGTAGGGGTGACTTACATTACATTGCATGCAGTAGTTGCAGACATGGCTCAGAGGAGGTGTGCCAGGTCTTTACTTTTGTCTGCGCCACGCAGCCTGGAGTGCCAGTTTGCATGTATGTGGTAAGGGGTAGCTAATACATGCTACAGCCCTTAGGAACTCTATTTAGCATCCATGCCCTAGGTACCAGGGGTGCCATTTACTAAGGACTTACAGGGGTGCTGAAGGTATTGCCAATTGAGGGAACAATAGTACAGTTGTGGGGAAAAAGATCTGGCACTGGAGACCTGGATAGCAGGAACCCAGTGCACATCTGTCAAAATTGCATCATTTACTGGTCAAAAAGCGGGGGTGACAATGTCCAAAAGGGGCACTTTGCTACAGCCATCAATCATCACTTCTGCTCTTCCAAGGCAAAGGAAGTGAGAATTAGTAAACTGCTCTTAGGCATCCACTTTCATTGGTAACATGTTTGAGTTACGTACTTGGAAATTCTGTACTATACATTGTTCTTGTTTTCTTCGGTTGATAGTACTTTAGGCTTTAGTATAGCACCTTATTCAAAATGTGTATCTCAGTCATGGTGTTTATGCAAATGTGCTGGGGTTCAAGAACAAAGGACCCGAGTTTAATTTCAAAGAAAAAATCCAAATTGAGACCAATGGTGGACGGAAGAGTATTCCAAATACCTGCTCACATTACCTCGAGTCGCTGAATATCGATCATTGCTAGATTGAAAGGGAGGGCAGAGAGAAGGTTTCTCTCGGGTATGTTGGAGAAATTAAGTTACACAAGTAATTTAGAGCCATCCAAACCAAGCACCTGTACAGCTTTAAGCTGAATTCTGGCATCCAGCAGGAGGAATTCCAGAGATCTTCTTTTGGTAGAGATATAGTTTCCAGCTAACATGGCCTCATTGTCCTGGGAATCTCCCTACTTTGAGAAGCACAGAAGAACAGCCAAGTCCCATCACAAACTATTCACTGATCTTCTTGGCTCTAGACTTCCAGGAGTGAGTTTCTGCTGATGGCTTGCAGGAACGAGCCTTCCCGCCCTTTTTTTTTTTTTTTACATTTTTTATAAAGCTATACACTATACACTATAAACACTTACAGTGGCTTTTATTCAGCCCTTTTGATCTATTGAGTCTGCTTTGGTGTCATTCACATTTTGCTTCTGCCCACCACAGCATAGCAGGGTCAACCCACTACAGCCATTGGCTTACCAGACTGTGAGTGATGGCTTCCTGCATTGCACAATGTGCACTTACATAAGTCATCCCCTTCAGTGCGGGCGAGTACTGGTCCAATGTGTACTTTTACTTAATTTATAAATAAACCTATTTTGGCATTTAGACAATCCTTGTTTTCATACAATGTGTGGCTTCATATAAAACCATTCACAAACAAAATGAGCATTAACAAAGCCAAAAGTGCAGCTGCCAATTTTGTCAAAGTTTGTTTTTCTTTCCCTCTTTTTTCCCACGTCAGTCAACCTTTCTTTGTTCTTAAATGATAATTAAAAGTCGAAAACGCCGTATTGGACGTTTTACCAACTTTTGTATTTTGACTTTTTATCTTGTGAAGATCAAACTCTTCAGAAGGTACATTTGTGTGTCTAAGTATTTGTTCTAATGTTTGCCATACTATTTGTAAAACTCTAATGCAGTATAATCATGAGAGCTGCGTGGGGATTTGCCTGAGCGGGCTGGATCAACGCTTGCTCAGGCACAGGGAGTCTGCTGTTTCTCCAACCAGACAGTGAAATACAGTCAGGTTGGAGAAACCTAAGTGTGCATGTTAGTTTGGCCGGCCTAAGACGGCCGGCAAAACTGACATGTGCATTTAATAGTGTACATCTAGCACTTTTCCTCCCATGGCCCTGCCCCTCCATGCACACGCTGGCTCAGCCAGCAGCTGATAAATAAAACAATATTAAAAAATCTTTTATACCCCGCACATGTCTTTTACATATATGGGGCCCTACAGACCTTACACGACACGACCAACATTGGGTTATTATAGGCATGATGGTAGCCAAGAGGGACATAGCGCAGAAATGGGGGGCGGTGGAAACCCCGACACTGGCCCTATGGTGCAGAAATATGGACACGATGATGGTGACTGAGAGAGCGGTTTATAAACTGAGAGCTAACCCACGCAAGTGGAATAAGATCTGGACACCCTGGAATACATATCGAGGTGATCTGTGTGAACCCCTGTCTGAGGACGAGGAGGATAGCTCTGAAGACGAAGAAGGGTAGGGGGGTGGAATAGTAACCGGAGACTCACTCCACGATCCCACCAGTGGACCAGCACCCGAGCCAGACACAGCCGGGAGACTGGAGTTATCCCCGATAGAGGGTGGGACGGGGGAGGGAACTAGACGGACCTTTATTAAAAACAGGTGTACTGGAAATACCATCACGTACAAATTGTCATTCTACAGAGTCGAAAGTTATGTTATGTTTTGTTAAATATATAAAAGTGAGATAAACGGTGGAGATAAGTTGTAAGCCATTACATTAGTATGATCATTCTGCCTGATTTGCTGCCGGACCTCGGGTTGTCGGCTGAATAGCTGTGTAACTTCCATATGTTTTTTTATTTTTAAAATAAAATATATTTTTTTTTTGAAAAAAACCAAAAAAAAAATCTTTTATATTTCAGCTGCTGGCTCTGAGCCAGTGGGGGTGACGCTCCTCCGCCATTTTGAAGGAGCGGCCCTTGTTCCTCTATATTACTCGATATGCAAGATTTTAAAACCCTTTTTAAAAACTCTTCGCAGTTCAAAGTATGATTTTGATGCCTTCAATCTCGCACCAGGCTGTACCCCCTTCTCTTATTAACAGAAAAAAAAAAGCAATTCAGTTGTTTAAAACCCAAAGGCTGGTCAGATGATATACCTTGCTGATAAATTCTTCGCTTTGATTGGCCAGTAATGATGTAGCCATACTGCGTGCACTCTCCAGGTTCTCTTCAATGATCAGTCATACTACAGTAAATGTCTACTATACAGTTTATTTAAGCGTATGAGGGTCTAAAGCTTTATGCAGAGAGGCTAGATTCAGTGGCATTGTTTTGTATTGCGCTGTGACACGCTTCACCCTTGGTGGTGCAAAGTGCTACCAAATTCCTCCCAGTACAAAGGGGCTTTTTCCAAAAAGTTGCAAACCTTACAACTTGGTATTATTCTGGAATGTGAATTGGCTTGCGACTATACGAAAACTGGACAATTTTGCAACGGGTCCCTGCATGGGTCAGCAGACCTCCATCCTAGCATTTGCATTCACAATATGCCTTCGTTGTGACTCCCGTCTTTTAAAGTGTCAGGGAACACAACACCACAATGGTGTCACAGGGTGAATTTCGCATTTGAGTGTATGCAATGGTGTGTGCACCCCTTGATATCCCTAGCCTGTACAAGCTCAGTTTAAGCGCTCTTATATTGACACCTTTCAATTAGCAAATAGTTACTGACCTGCCCTCGGTAGACTTTTGCAACTGCAGAAATCTTTGCGAAGCACGTCTTTCTGCATGCAATTACCAGTTGCTATAGAGATGGCTCAAATTTGTGGACTGCGGTCGCAAAAATCATTTAAGCACCGCAAATGTTAACAGTTGTGCTGGCTTTGCACCATAAAACCATATCTATCTGACGCCGATACTGCACAGCTGTTGTATTTTTAACTACCCTGGATACGTCAGAATTCAGTGGTTTTAGCTAACAAATGCAGGGTTCAAAAGTTTTAATTTTAAAAACTCTCCCCAGTTCAGTGCATGTTTTTTTAATCTCACCTCCCTTTATCTCATATCACCGTATGCCCTTTCACTCTTATTAAAGGCATACTCAGGACAGTTATTTAAATCCCAAAGCCTCGTCCCTAAAATCCAAGCACGAAAATTAAGTCTACGGTTTCCGCAGAAGTATATATTTGTTTGGCATAGCGCCAGCAAATGTTATATTACAAATACTTTAAGTGCTAAACCCATGGTTTCACTGAGCTAAAACAGAAGTGCTCTTCTTTTCAACGGTTCTGTTTTTTCCATGTAAAATCATTTAAATTGTCTTTTGGTTAATGGCGGCTTGAAGCCGCAGGGCATCAGAGAGCCAGTTGGGTAAGCACCTGTCACCAGTGCTTTCACTTGGTTGTAAATATGAGTGGTTAAGAAAAAATCCTCGTCTCGGGTTGCTGTGGAACTCAAGAGAAGGAATAATGTGTCTATGACATCATCACTGTACAGACAGATCTCGCGAGAAGGTAGAGAACAGCTGTGGGGATGAACGCACTAACCACAAACACGATTGTCTTGGCCCTAGAAAACTAAATCGCATAACATGTACATTTTAGATTTTTTAAAAGATGTATGCGTGCCTACAAAATAGCCCAGGCACAAGTTTGAAATTGACTCATTGTACCATGTATGTAGGCGGGCGCCTGAAAGTGTCATAGAAACATCCAGACCAGTAGTTAGTTCCCTCCGCCTGCAAATAACATGCTGAAATGTTGGATTTGAGGCCACAGCTGGCAGAGCAGCATAAACGACATATGCGTTGAGCTCAGGTGGCGAGCATTGGCTTTGAAGGGGATAATTCTGCAATATGAGGCCGCCTCTGGCTCACACTGAGAGTCCCTGTAGTAAGTCATTAATGCGTTGAACCGCCAGTGCTGCTGTGTCTTCAAACAAAGATGGCGGCTGACGGATGACGTAATTTCAGCCGACCGGTGAACTTCGAGCTTTGGGAGTCTGAGGGCACAGGGTATATGCCCTAGGACATGATGGGACCTGGTCTTTTGAAACTGGGAGAAAGACGGACGACGGGTTAATGTGGCAGAGACCTCTCTGTAGCCAGAAGGTCATAGGTTAACATATCAGGCGTAACCTAATGGTCGTAGGTTAATAGATCAGCGGGTTGAAATAGCCTTACTCCTGTTTTAGGGCGATTTAATTTATGCTGAGATTATAATGGCTGTTGCATAACAAATAGTGCCTACATACTCCAGACTAGAGTATTTTGTGTTATGCAAGTACAGATATCCTTTTCAAATATCATTATTGTTGTTGTTTTATTGCTGTTATTTGTTTAGTTATTGTTACTGTTATTATTATTATTAGGGAATTGGTAGATGTTTTCTGTGAGTCCAGTGGTTTTCACACTGTAGGTTTAAGAGGGTTTCCATTTAGATTATTTGTAAACTCATAGCGTGAAAATAAGGCATTTGGATACCCCTGTTTCATCCCTCTGTGTCATGCTGCCTCTCCCGTTCCCACACTGCCCACGAGGAGGAGTGTTTGTCACAAAGTTTACGTGGTGTATGCCTTCTTGGAAAGGCTTCCAAATGATGCTGTGCAATTAAGTGCCCTGAGCCAGTTACCAGTCAGTGGTGATTTGGAGTTTCGTGCCTAGAGATAAGCAGCTGTATTAAAACTTAAACCAGCGTCAACCCTTGGGTTGTGGGAGGAAAGTATAGGACAATCATTGGGCTTGCTGGAGGCAATTGTAGCCTTAGTGGTTGGAGCCTTGGCCATCAAGGCTTAATTATGCAGTAGAATGCAGTGTTTGGGTAAACAACAGGAAGACACGACCCAAAGTCGTAAACGTACAAGTGCCCTTTCATGGAGGAGGCCTCTCGCAAGAAAGGAAATCATGGCGGGGTGCCACCACCTCCCGCTAGCTTGGAGTAGAAGCATGCTTCTATGGCATCTGGTACTCTACCCCCATCTTACTGCACCCCTTACCCTTTGCCGTTTTACACTCTGACCAGTAGGTTCCATATGGGAAGACCTCTAGGGCAGGGTCACTCAGCTTCCCATCGCACCCCTGCTCTAACTGCTATTTGTAGCTTCTGTTTAATCCTGAGATGATGTTGCGACTGCTACTTGAAGTCCTGCTTCTGCTCTCAAAGGTGGCCTAGTAGCTGCTGGCATGCCTGGATGCTGCTTACAGGCATAGTGTGTGGAGATGCAGGCATCTAGACCCCTCCACTCCTGGTCCGACTGACCAACCAGAGAGCCTCTCATCCTGTTGTAGCATGTTGGCGGTACTCTTAAGGATCCCCATGAGACATGCTGTGACCTGGTAAACATCCTTTCCAGCTCACTACACCTGACATATATGTGTCAAGCTTTGGGCTGTTGTGCTGCTGGGAGTGTCAGGCAGCTGCTTCCACCCCTTCCCCATCCTCCGAGCTCTGCCCTTTATTCATGGGTACACAGTATGCCTTTCATGAGTGTACGCCCTTCAGTACGGTACGTGGTATGCCTCTAAACAAGCGTCATACGTGGAATGCCCCTTGCTGAGCATCTTTCACTGCATATATTGTTTATGCCAAGGAGTAAGCCCAACCTCTGGCCTGTTAATTCCAGTGCATGTTCCATTTATTTTATGCCCATTTCCCGCATATTTTTCTTGTATTCTCAGTAAGCCCCTGCTTTAGTATGGTTCAAAGCATGCTATTTTTTAGGATTTTGCATAGCCTGCCCAGTTTTCAGCAGGCTGCGTAGTATGCCGTCTCGAGCATACTGTACAGAATGCACAGTCTTTATTATTAGGGGCAAAGAAATTTGTGTTAGGTAAAATTATAGGACTGTGATTGCCCATTTTCGGAAATAAAGGGGATCCACTTCTACAATGTATTCTGAGATGGAAATATTTACTTGTGGCTGAGTTCCCTGATCATGTTTTCATGGAAATCTAGACACACTAAATCCTATGCTTATTTATGACAAAAATCATTTGTGTTACCTAAGCATGTGCAGAGAATGTATGTCTTCTGTGTCTTTTGATTCATTTTGGAGCATTCCTTCAACCTGCCTAAAATAAGTAGGATACCAGTGTGGTCGGGTAGAATGGATCAACCACATGGCATTAACAGTTGCAATAGCCATAATGTTAAGAGTTTTCCAATGGAACGCACTCCATCTCATCTTCCATGTTACTTGATTTCATCCTTTTTTTGCCACCTCCTAGTCCTTATAAACACAATGCTTTATTCTATAAAATCATTTTTTATGATCTGCCCAGGCACATGTACCTACTGCAGAATGCTTACATCTCTTCCCAGAGGGTTCTCATTCACATGCATGTGTTGAGGACAGGAGTAATTGGCAAACAGGGGGGTTGTAATAAGGAGTGTCATACACAGTATTGCAATAGCATAGACCATGTTCAAAGTCTAGTTACAAGAGCCCTTTAGAACAAAGTTAACAGGAGAAAGGTAAACTTATTGTGGGGATAACAACAGTAAACTGTTTTTAGACCTTCCTCTGCACCATACGTGTCACTCATTGGGAGTGAACCTCACACGTTGGAAGGCAGTACATATGCTGGTTGGATACAATGGCCTATTAAACTGTATTAGCAGGGCCACATTAAAATATAATGTTTCTGATAATGAAGCATATTTTAGTGGTACATGGTGATTGTCCGCACTTCGGCTTTAAGACTTTGAAATTGCATAGACTATCGCTATACCACTTGAGTTCGTACCCATATGTTCACTGAACGAGCAGTGATTTGCTTTGACTGTAAAATCTAATCTGTTACTGTCACGTGCAAAGTACATTATTGATACACTGTTGTTGTTAAGTGCCTCCTTCTCATGATGCTATTTTTATTGGAGCCGTACATTCATTCTGTGGCCCAGAAGAAAGGTTTCCATGTGAGCACCTTTGGAATGAGTGGAAGGTGCCAAGGGTAATGCAGTCTCCTCCACCAGTTCCCTGAGAGCTTTATGGGTCTGGCTCTGCAAAGACAGATCCCCGCACACTGTAGCCTTAACACCAACAGCCACAAAGTATGTCCCTAAATGGATTGAGGTGCTTCATCCAGCATCGCTTCCAAGCATGACCAGGTAGAAGCTTAACACAAATGATGGCCATGTTTGAGATTTACAGAAAAAACTGAGAAGGACGACGTTTCCAGACTCTTCTGCTTACCTTATTATAGGTGTCAACTTCAAATTATGTTATCTACACTCATTGCGTTCTTCATTTATCATTAAGGCACTAGATTGCATAGGTGTCTGCTGATTCCCACATGTTAGGAATGCATATTCTTATTGCATATATTTCTAACACTAGTTTGTGATCTTTTGTCCTCTGTATATGTTTTTCTCCTATACCTCTAGCTCCAATGGAAATTGTTCTGCTAGGTCTGATTTGCACTGTGATATCAGTCGTGTTATTTTTGTTCCTCGCTCCATGGCACAACTAACAGTCACGGATGTATCCTCTGCATAATATTATACCTTATATTTGTACCATTGTTTACCGTTTAGCATTTGTATTTTTCTCAATTACTATGTTTATTACAAGTTGTCCTCTCTACCAATTTATTGTAAAGCGCTCTGATATCCTTCGGGATCTTGTTCGCGCTATATAAAACTTTATAAATAAATAAATAGATGTTCCGCGATGGCACTGCAAGCACTGGTCCTGATGCTGCTGTAGCTTGTGGTGATGGAGGATGCAATGTGGCCTCTTCTGTAATTACACTGCCATGCACCTCTGACACTGTAGGCATGGAATGAAGAGAAGTCGATGGGCATGACCGTCAGCTGCACTCTCATCGATTCACTGCTGGCGGTGACAGTAGGGGGCCTCCCTGGAATGCCACCATTGATTTTTCCATGGGCCGCATCAATATTGTTACTGAACCAAATGATATGCGAGGCCTGCAAGCCGCATAGATGTGTTTTTTTAACAGCTCGTGACACATGAGGCGTTGTACACAAACTGTTGGGGTTCAGCATCACTTATAAAACTGAAGTGAATGTAACTTGAAAGAGAGCACCTACGGGCCCCCGCCGTGGAATGTCATTGCCACTGAAATTATGTGGTAATGGAATGATCAAATTATGCAGCAGTGTTGACTAAATTATGCAACAACAAAAGGTAAATTATGTGGCGCACTGCCCTAATTTTGTGATAGTATTACTTCATTATTTTACCCCGATAAAGCGCTTTGACGCCTCGTAAGTGCCATATAAATGCAATTACAATAAAATACAATACAATTTTTACTCAAGTTAACACTGTCTGGGCAAAAGTTTCACCTCATCAGTACCAGTTTAACCCCCAAATAAATCAATAGGCAAAGGAAAGGAGACTGATCAACCTTTGCAAAGGGCCTCCCCTGCTTGTCAACACGTTGTGTTTTAGTAACTTTTGATCTATTTCAGCAAGAAACAACGTGTTTTTGTTAAAATCTGCAGATTATGCCGAAGATGATGGACTATGTGGCAAATAATGCAAATTCATAATTATGTGGGAATGCCCCAGACTCAGAATTGCATATCAGCGGCCCTGGTCATAATTCATCAAAACCCCAACCTGTACTGCCTAATGCAGTACAACATCAAGAGATAGAGGCCGCCTCCAGCACTGGGCCATTTTTCCCCACTATAAAATCGCATTCTCAGGCCTTGAAACTGAAAGACGTGGCTGAGGTGCAAGACGGACACAATATCACACTTGTAGGTGGACTCCATGCCTTTAGGAGCACCTTCATCCAGAGTTATGTTTTTAACACCAGCCCTTAACATGCTGTGAATTGTACCCTCGTGCTTGTAATGAAAGAAGCACCATTATAGGTCCCAGCGTGCTAAATGCTATATGTCACAACAAAGAAGGGACAGGATAAAGTTGCTCGAGATTAGGGCTGGTTGAAATAGCAATACGTTTTTTGCATGTGTGCTATGCGTAATTTTTTGCGAAGATTATACATCGTATGCGAAACACGTTTCATTAGTCGTGTGTAAAAATTCTGTACAAGGGCAACAGCCTTCCCCGCCAAGAAAATACGCTAGCGCCACGGCACGCATCAGTTTCAAAGAAGTTTTTTTTTCTTGACCCAGTCTTCCGTCGATGAAATCTATGAGAAAAAGAATAAGGAGGAAAACAAATTAATTACTAAAAATAGTCAAAGCTCAACAAATTGGATTTACGAAAGTTTTCGCTTATGTTTTTTTTTTTTCTTTCTGAAATGTAAATCGACCCATTCGTACTCCTGACGACCTGGGGCCAGTGTGTAACTCAGCACCACTGCTGTCTCGGATGGACAGGATGATAAGTGGTTGTGTACGGGGGCCTCGGAGACACTTTCATCAGCAGCGCTGGGAGCGCCTTGAAACTGGATGCCAACCCCGGTCATGTTATGATATTGCTTATTTCAGTGCCACCTTTGATATACTGTTCTTTGTGGCCCAGCTCGCCGCACAATGGCAGTGCAATTAGGACTTGCTCCATAACTTATTAAAGAGGAGGAGACAGGCCATAGAATGACTATTTAATTTACAGTGTCCTTGTCATAGAGACCTCCAGGCTACTTTCATGTTTAATTCAGAGCTTGCTGGTTGTGCAGAAAGGGGCGGGGGGGAGGAGGGGGGGGGTTAATACACTACCTTTAGAAGCGTGTAATATTACTAATCAGGAGTGATTTATGGGTGTGCAGTATCTAATTTGATCTTCAGTCTGTGTACTGCTGTCTCAACTTTGTTTCAGGAGCCAGCAAAAGCTTACATTTGATAACTATCAAAATTCATGTTTACATCATAGTGAGATATTACTTTGCTTTCTGTGTTGGTATTGTTCATTCAGAAAACTGTGTTTATGTCTGTCTATTTATATTCAATAAAGTGCCTTTATCAATTCCTAAGAAAAGAAATGATCACATTAATGTTAGGTCACAAAAACTCATTCTCTATGTCCACAGTCTGTGCTCAGTTTTCAGAGCACCCTGGGAAAGTGGATTCCCTGTAAATGTAGCTGCCAAACCCCTTCCTAATTTGACTTGTCCATCATTTCTAGTTTGCAAGTTGGGGGACCCATGTGATCGCTCATGTGGGGGTGTCAGTCCAACAGGTCATGCTGGTAGATTGGTCCAAGTGTTGCACAGGCCCTGAAGCATGCCATAATTTCATGATGCACAAAAACAAAAAAACCTTTGTTGAAGCTCTGTACTGGTGAAGTCTTCTAGTTTACTCATGAGGATTATAGTGTTTTTAAATCTAGTACGCCTAAGGTTGTGTCCCCGCTGAAGTTGCGCACAGATAATACGTTATAATAAAAATAACTCAGCAATCCATGTGGGAAACCTGAAATGCCTCTGGCTCCTTAAAACTGGAAAGACAAAAAAGCCATGTGGAAATGAATGCAATTAAATACATATTTTCTGTTATCCTTTTACAGCGAGGATCATGACCAGGCCCTTTGTTCTCTTGATGTTGTGTAGAAACTGCCTAAGGCTGAATAGGTGTTGACTGCCTTCCAGGTCTTGTGTTTACCGAGACCCACTGTGTAGTCCTAGTAAATTAAGGAGCCTTGTGTGCAGTCCATTATCCAAAACGGATGCGCCGTTCTTCTTGTAATAGTAATCATTTATAAAAGCTTTCATGACAAATAAAGATCATGCATCATTGCCCCTCAGTTCAGGGCATGAACAGCTGCTGTTAACCACTCTTAATTGCCCGCCTTGCTGTATGACCTACAGAGGGTATTGAGAAGAAAGGAAAATTATCAGTTGTTAATACCTGTTTGCATGCGAACGCCAGCCCCTTACTCTCATCCTACACTGGCAGATACGCATGTCCACTGTCCTTGTTTGCATTCTTCTCTGTACTTCACACTCACTCAAACTACAACAAAGTCAAAAAGTAGTTAAGGCCAGCTTTATGGCTGAGGCATGCAGGGCAATAATTAATCTTATTTGCCTGCGGGCACTAACCCCTGTTATTGCTGATATAAAATTGGGCCTCACCATAGAAGAGGGGCTTTAAGCAGGTAAGTAACAATCGTTATTTCCTAAGGGCTCTTGGCACCCTGGCAGGTTCTGTCAGAAAAACTAGCTTGTCCGAGGTAAATCTGATCATCCGCTGCCACCGGTATGAATGGCAGACCCTCAATTTCTAAGTAAATCATTATGGGAAGACAAGTAAAACGGGGCTTCTGCTGCGCTCCTGGTTCGCTGAGAGTAAAGAATGGTCTGCCCATGGCACAGGGGTACTAATGTGATCACATAGACGAGCGGACATTTCAAGAGTTATGCTTGTAAAGGTGCCACGTGGATACCTTCCTTCTTTTATTAGATCACTTCAGAGTGTAGAAGAATAGGCACACAACACGGTGCACCATGTCCTTTTGGGTTGGAAAAGGGTAACCTACACAGAGGAGAATCCAGGTCCTTCTGTGTTCGATGGAGGGAGAATGAATGCATAAATCACACGGTTATCTGTGAGTTATGCAAAGTAGGCGCCCCAAAATGTAGAGTAGGACTTTTTGGGCAGGCAAAACCACCAATTTTTATGGTCTGGCTTTGCAGCTGTCGCCAGAGAATTATGTGAAAATCACCAAGATTTAGCTCTGCCGACATGATGTGAGCCAGGAATACATGTTTTGATTGGGCAGAAGTTGTGTGCTTCCGTGAAAAATTGCTTGCCCTTCACATTATGTGATCATTTCATTTATTTATCCATTTGCCTGAACTTGAACCTTCAGGGGCACACACATGACATTGTAATGCTATTAAAGTGTCTTGGATTACTAGATAGATTATGCTGTTTTTTTTGTGGCAGCAGTACCTAAGGGAGGAGGGCAGTCCTTAACCTACATGGATTATTAGGTCTGGCTTGACAGTGCAAGTGTCACCTGATATTGTAATTTACACCAATATTATTCTACAGTTCTTTGCTTCCACTCAAATACATATCCAGTCCCATGCTATCTAATTTAATGCTTCACAATACCGTGCAACATTCCTTTAAAGCCAGACCTATTGGCATTGCCAGTGCTTGGATTTGGTGGATCTGGATTGGTTCCCATGTGAAGGCAGATGTTCTTCTAACATGCCCGGAAGTTGGCGATGTGTTGCATTATCGGTTGGGATGGCTGGAGTCTTTGAGGGTTAAAATTCCTGCAGCTCTTGTCCTTTCACTCCCACAGTCGCTCACCTCCAAGTGCACTGTAAGGCAGGCCAGGACCATCGTGATGCCAGTTTTGGAGTCTACCTAGTGGTACTTTTGTGACCACCTGTAGGAACCAACATTTTTAATGTCATCCATGTGCACGAAAATGCCCTCCTCTGCCTTGGACAGGTTCTGCATTTCTTATTATTCACTACAAGATGAAGATGAAGGGGGTGGAGGCAAGCAGTGGCAGGCTTCTGTAATAGTTTGCGTGTGGCGTAATGACTCTTCATGCTGGTTGACACATCTGAGAATGACCAGTGAGCTATGTAAACGTGTATTCACGGTTAGTGTCTACATTCTGATTGGCTGAGCCAATTTAATAATTATTTTCAAGGTGCCAACGCTTAATATTGCTCCACTTCTTGCTGCTTATTTTCGTACCCGTGACTTGCAGGTTTCCAAAATTCATTGCAGTGGACCCACAATCTGCTGACCTGTTCTGGCAGCGTACATGTTCTCCCAGTGCACTGATAGACTTGAAGAAATAAACCGAGAAGGCGTGGAACCAAAGGGACCTTCGGTTCACAGCCCATGTGAGCATGAGCTAGAGGAAAGTGCTACACACGAGGTTGACCCACACGAAGCACCACACGGAAGACTGAGATTTCCTATAGTAATCTCCTGTAGGGATATGATGTCGTCTTTAACTGATAATAGAGCCATTCATCAGAGGAACAGTCGTCTCGGGTGTCTGCCCAGGTTGACATCTAGATTGCCTTGCAACAGGCTGTAAGTCCGATATGGTCGACTGGCTCCGCATGGAAGTATTCATGTCGGATCTTTCTGTTAATAGCCTGGCGTGAGACTCACTGGTTGACAGCAATTGTGCAACCTCTTGGTGTTTGACAGAGATTGTTTGTTGTTCTACTCGTTTCCTTGTTAACCATTGATGGAAGGTGGGCTGTGACTGGGTGGAAGTTTGGCAACTCTTGCTTTCATCTCGCATTCCATATGGGAATGCAATTGTCGGAGAACAAAACAGTTTGAGATTTCAGAAAACACACAGAAACAATGCTTAATGATGGAGACGAAGAAGTTGTAATGTGTAAAGAATAGTCAAGTGTGCGTACACAGGATGGCACTAGTAGTCTTTATACTATAAACAAATGGAGAGAGTAAAGGGATTTACCACCGGAGTGGACGGAAGAATACTCCTGGTCCCCTAGGTTAGGTATCTATATAACAAAAAAGGAGTACCACCTGAAAAAATGCTCATAGAGCGATTTCGGTGGGATGATTTTCTAATGCAACAGAAAGAAGAAAGTCCTTCTTTGGTTTTAATAAACCCCGCACTCACCGACCTGGTCGGTGACATGCTTCATCATCGGGGCCACCTTGATAGCCGAGTGCCACCAAGGTGTGCTGCGACACCTGAAATACAGTGGAGCTGGTATATGAGTGATGAGTGCAAAAAAAGGGAGAAGTGGGTGTGTTAAAAATTGTCCTGGTATGGCTTATTGGTGAAAATAATTTTTATTCTTAAGACTACTGGACAATATTAAAAATTATGTGTAGATACAATAGTAGGTTTAATTATGACCAAGTGTATCTGAAATGTAAGTGGAAGGTCTACATGTTTCAAACCGTAATTGGAATTACCGTTTTTTCTTCAGGACCAAGAAAAGAAATGGGTGGTCAGGGTACACTAACACCCTGCCATACCGACATTCCTTTGTGCCCAGGTAACAAAATTAGGGTTACAGGGCGAAAAAACAGGTATAACCCGGTGGTGGTTATCCTAGGAATAATAAGACCTGTGGAGAGAAAGAGTATCAATCACAAGAAAACTCGTTACAAGCCTGAAACGTAGTGAAGTGACGAAACCTCCTGTCTCTGTGATTCATCCCACACTGAGTTAATGCAGACTAATAAAGTGCATTGTAATAGAGTGCAATGTGCTATTCAAATACATGGAGGTTGCGTATTAGCAAATAACAGCCCATTTGGCTTCCTGGCACACCTATCAATAGTAGTGTGCTTGGTGAGAATGATCCGTGATTCATTAATCACACGCATCCATTAAGTCTAGGTGCGTGACTATGCAACAATCAAATCCTAATAGGTGAAAGGCATAACGACGTGTTATTGCTACATCATGATCCAAAACAGGACAGTACAAAAACAAACACGACATTTAACACACAGTAGAAAAGCGCTTACTCCTAAATAGGGGTCATTAGGCAGCACGGGATTAGAGGGAAGGGAGGCCTTTGTTCGAAAACATTCTGCAATGGGAAAAAAAGGGGCGAGGCTTAGTACCGGGTTGGGTGGTTAAAGGTACTGAAAAAGTTCGAGTGAAGAAACGGAGAGATTCACGTTTCCTCGAGGGACATGGAGATTCTACTTACAGTTTTCGTAGGTCTAGTCAGACAGTGTACCTAGTATGCCCCTCCATGCGCCCGCAAAGAGAGCGAGTGGTGAGCTGGGTTAAAAATGGCCGCCATCTCGGTTGGAGTGGGCGTGGTTGTCTAAGCGTGATGACGTCACGCGCTACCCGAGGTCTCAGTACGGAAGCCTCTCGGGTGTATGCAGTGAAGTTACCATGGAGACGTCGCCGTCTATAGAGACAACAGTAGGGAATATTATAAACAGGAGTGTCAATTGCATATTGCATATTCAGCGCTACGTAGCAGTGAAGCGCTTAGCTGCTCTGACACGAGGGGACAGAAATCACTGTCCCTCGTACGATGATTACCAGAAAGGGAAGGATTGGTGGTATTACGGCACTTCTTGAAGAAAGAACTAACGCCAACAACTCTATACCCCTGACATGCGTGACCACGTATAGCGCAGTATCTAATCAGGTAACAAGGAGTATAAAAAAACACTGGGCGATCATAAACACTGGAAATCTACATTGGGAGAAACCTCTTTTTTCTTTCAAGAAGTCTCACAGTTTAAAGGACACTCTGGTTAAAACCAGGCCCAAAATAAAGACCGTTCCTGCCAATCAATCGATCACCAGGATCTGGGGCCTCCCTGATGTCACCGGGCATTACCGCTGCGGAAACTGCTGCGTCTGCCACCTGACGAGAAACACAAAAACATTAGACCTTGAAGCAGGAAAAGTATGGAGGCAAATTTCCCATACTAACTGCAACAGCAGTAATGTGATCTATCTGATAGAGTGTACATGCAAAAAACAGTACATAGGAATGACCACCCGCAAGATTAAGCAGCGAATCTGCGAACACCGCAGCACCATCCGCTGCAAAAAAAGTGCGACCAGACTAACGGACCACTTTATAGAGAATAATCATACACCCAACGACATGATATGGACTATCATTGAACAGTTATCTCCTGGCCCGAACTTACCGAAACGTCTGTATGAGAAAGAACAAAGATGGGTCTACAGACTATCTACACATATCAATGGTTTAAATGATACCATACCGTGGGCGAATGTTCTATAAAACCTGCCCCTCACAAATGCCTCCTGCACTTCAAGAATTATCCAGCCCTTAGTTAACATAGGCTGATATCTCATAAGTCCGCTACTCCACTGATTCCCTCTCCCTGCCTGTCTGATGTTCTAATAATTTTTTCGATTAATCTTTTAATACAGTATACCACCAGCTATTTTATCCAATGATAGTAGCCCAGCACTGTGCCTGTTCATTCTACAGTACAGCCCCAGTCATGGTACCTCCGTAATACCACCAATCCTTCCCTTTCTGGTAATCCTCGTACGAGGGACAGTGATTTCTGTCCGCTCGTGTCAGAGCAGCTAAGCTCTTCACTGCTACGTAGCGCTGAATATGCAATATGCAATTGACACTCCTGTTTATAATATTCCCTACTGTTGTCTCTATAGACGGCGACGTCTCCATGGTAACTTCACCGCATACACCCGAGAGGCTTCCGTACTGAGACCTCGGGTAGCACGTGACGTCATCACGCTTAGACAACCACGCCCACTCCAACCGCGATGGCGGCCGTTTTTAACCCAGCTCACCACTCGCTCTCTTTACGGGCGCATGGAGGGGCATACTAGGTACACTGTCTGACTAGACCTACGAAAACTGTAAGTAGAATCTCCATGTCCCTTGAGGAAACGTGAATCTCTCCGTTTCTTCACTCGAACTTTTTCAGTACCTTTAACCACCCAACCCGGTACTAAGCCTCGCCCCTTTTTTTCCCATTGCAGAATATGTTTTCGAACAAAGGCCTCCCTTCCCTCTAATCCCGTGCTGCCTAATGACCCCTATTTAGGAGTAAGCGCTTTTCTACTGTGTTACATGTCGTGTTTGTTTTTGTACTGTCCTGTTTTGGATCATGATGTAGCAATAACACGTCGTTATGCCTTTCACCTATTAGGATTTGATTGTTGCATAGTCACGCACCTAGAGTTAATGGATGCGTGTGATTAATGAATCACGGATCATTCTCACCAAGCACACTACTATTGATAGGTGTGCCAGGAAGCCAAATGGGCTGTTATTTGCTAATACGCAACCTCCATGTATTTGAATAGCACATTGCACTCTATTACAATGCACTTTATTAGTCCGCATTAACTCAGTGTGGGATGAATCACAGAGACAGGAGATTTCGTCACTTCACTACGTTTCAGGCTTGTAACGAGTTTTCTTGTGATTGATACTCTTTCTCTCCACAGGTCTTATTATTCCTAGGATAACCACCACCGGGTTATACCTGTTTTTTCGCCCTGTAACCCTAATTTTGTTACCTGGGCACAAAGGAATGTCGGTATGGCAGGGTGTTAGTGTACCCTGACCACCCATTTCTTTTCTTGGTCCTGAAGAAAAACCGGTAATTCCAATTACGGTTTGAAACATGTAGACCTTCCACTTACATTTCAGATACACTTGGTCATAATTAAACCTACTATTGTATCTACACATAATTTTTAATATTGTCCAGTAGTCTTAAGAATAAAAATTATTTTCACCAATAAGCCATACCAGGACAATTTTTAACACACCCACTTCTCCCTTTTTTTGCACTCATCACTCATATACCAGCTCCACTGTATTTCAGGTGTCGCAGCACCCCTTGATGGCACTCGGCTATCAAGGTGGCCCCGATGATGAAGCATGTCACCGACAAGGTCGGTGAGTGAGGGGTTTATTAAAACCAAAGAAGGACTTTCTTCTTTCTGTTGCATTAGAAAATCATCCCACCTAAATCGCTCTTTGAGCATTTTTTCAGGTGGTACTCCTTCTTTTTTGTTATATAGATGACTAGTAGTCTTTAACCTACTTCTAAATACTTTTTAAAGGAGCCATCTAGTGAGTAATGTCACAATATATCTCATAATTTTCTTCTGCGATCTCAAATGCCACTTCTGCATTGATTCTGAATTTAAAGTGACATGAAAACCCAACCAACCCCCATTAAGAAACTGGGCATTCCGAAATCCTAATTCTTAACTACTGTTAATAAAGCGCAATTGGGCAAAACAAATAATCGTTCTGTCCTTCATCCTTAGCTGTCCACTTTGAAACAGGTAACCTATCTGTTAAAGATTTTCTTCGAAGACTTCAGGATATTACTTTGTTTATTCATTTCACGTATCAGAGAGGTAATATTTATGCCAGATTTACCCTACAAATGCATCTTATCCTCTATCACAGTGGGCGATCTTAAGTTGGCACCCATTCAGTACGACTGCAAGAGGCTTCCAAGAAGGGTGGCAATTTTGCTCACATTTAGTATATACTTGTAGCACTCATACAACTTCCTTGCGGGAACTTCCACATCTAAGGCCATGACACATTAATATTCTTAAAAAATAGCTGGGAAACAGACTCTTAAACCTAATTTCCCTCAAGGACCATATATCATTAATAATAATAAAATACTGAGCGGATATAAGCTAGCCCAGGTTTAATGGTGAAGAAATTGAATCCCTCATAATAATGTCCCCAATGCAACCTCACTTCTGTTGTATATCCCTACATTTTATTTTTTTACAGATGCAACCATGCAGTAAAAATGCAAACACGAATCACTCCTCGTACAGTTAAACACAATATTGAGCGTGAAAATAAAGCAATCCATAATGCCAAGAAGATGGGTTTCAGGAGGAAATTGAAAGGGAGAAAAAAGCCGAGCTAGACTGTGGAAGCATCTGTGTTTTGGACTCGCGTAAAAAAAAAAAATTCACAGCATGATTACCAAATACATTTTGTATCCGTTTTGGAACCACAATTAGCCTCTACAAAATACTTCAGAGGCAAACATCCATGGACCTACAAATGCATACCAGAAACTGAAATCTGCTACATAACCAAAAACTGATTGCCTCCGTACATGAATGCTGATTCATGTCTATCAATTGGGGAATTCCTTCAGAATTGTCCTTGAATCAGATACGATTTTAATTAAAATTTAGAATGCTTTTCTTAGCATACCCACCCACACCACATACATAAACAATTTTCTAAAGGTCTCAGTCATGCGAAAGAGATTCTGGTCCGGCAAAAACAGATATAGTGTCCAACTCCTTTGTCTGCCCAGTGTTGAGTCTTGCAAGAAAACATTTAGGCCACAGTGGCGAGTGGCCTTTAGAATCCCTCATGACTGAACTGGAACGCCAAAGAAAGACCAAGGTTTTCAGTGGTTAATGGATACCTATGCAGGCGGTTTTCAAACGTATACAGGATTGTATCCTACGATGAGTCCTACCAATTGTTCTGCAACAATAGTGTCCTTGTATGGCAGAATTTCATAAGTCATGAACTGTGCAGCCTTTTACAGTATGTCTTGGCTTATCAATGACTCACTTTGGCTGTTCTGTCCATGCGGTTAGAGCCTCATGCAAACAATCATCGTGTGAGAATGTTTTTCAGGTGTCTCCTAATAGACTGGACATCCGTGCCCCGCGTTATTTTGTCCACTGTGTTTTGGAAATTTTAGTAGTACTATTCACAACTCATGCATTTTATCAGTAATGTGCAGCTGAAGAATTTTAATGTTTACCACTAGCGTACCTCTTCATCCACGGGTGCGACTCCTGCAGTGTTGCGTACCGTACTCAAGAAGTCCACCAATTCAGTTTAAAGGGGCGTGACCACACTGTAACAAATTAGGATATTGTATTCTAAATGTAGCCTTCTTCCATCTCATGACAGTTTGCTTTTCTTCATTCTCCTCAGTTCATACCATTTGACGATGGTTGACTAGGCCAATAAAGCTGATTTCACAAACTTCGGTTGAGATAAGTTTTCAGCCTTGTGCTTTTTAGTGAACATTTTTGCCAATAAAGCACTTGTTAGCAAAGCTTTACCTTAAGTATCAATTGTTACTGTTAATTATGTAAGTAATACTTCTTCTTTTTATTAATCCTTTAAGACTAAACGTCTTCCACATCCTGCGGGTTATCGAGCAGTGATTAAACAGGAGCACAAAATAACTGAGGTTTCACAGTGGTAATCTTATATTAAGCTCAGTTTAGACTTTTAGGTCTTTGGTACAAAAAAAAGTCAACTGCTGCTCAGTTTTCACTTCTTCCCTTTAATAGTAATGTCTATTGATAACTGTATTGCTGTTACTTATATAACAAAAAATAGGAGTGTGCAGCTTTTTTAACATTTTGCCTGTAATACATGCTTTGGCATATAACTGTCACATGCTTAAAAATACAATTATGTACTATATTTTTGAAAATAATTTTTGAAAATAATTGCAAAATTGTGATAAGGTTACCGGTGGTAATGGAATATATGTAAACTGATGTGGCTTCAACTCAGGTCTGCGGCCTTTCTTGTACAACAAAAACAAGATTTCTTAACGAGTTCCTGATCAATTGGTCTTCATGCGGGTTAGCACCAAGGAATGCAACCGTTAACCCCTGGATGCATAGCACAACGCATATTGTGAAAAGATGGTTTCACTTTTCAAACCCTTTCTGCAAAAATGCTCTGTGTAAACTGAGTAAAGCACTCAGTCTAACTTCTCAATGGATCAAGCTAGCTCTGGATTGAGAAGTGACCCTATAGGGGCGTCATGAGAATGCTTTTAGAGTGAGTGCATTTTTTATACCTGCCAACCTTTTCTATATGTTAGAGCCTGCTGATGTTAATCTGCCTCTCTAGAAAATGGCTAGAACCAAGATAAGTTCTAGGTTTTTATTGCAAGAACCAAGCCAATTTCTGTTGTTGCTGTCTCTCAAGGGCACCCTAAGAGACTACCTCATGGCATACTTTCAGATTGTGTAATGAAGCTCATTGTGAGCAGGAGTGTTATAACGTCATTATTAAAGCTCGGCTGCTCGAGCTTGAACTTTGAGGCGCGCACATGCCATTGTAATGCTCTTAAAGTGTCTGGACAGTGCATTTATGAGACAGACCTATTGGAATTGCCAATGCTTATTTTGATTGTGCATAGGTGGTTCATTATTTGTATTGATCTGGTCTTTTCAAAGTTCCAATACTACACTCTGGCACTTGGGCATGTACGAATGTTGTAATCTGTCTTTTATGATCCTGTAAGGGTGACACTGCCCTTTCCAAGTAGTTTGTGAGTCATAAAGATATGACTGAGAGTTTCCATAGAAGGGACAGGGTGGAAAATTAAAGGAAGTGGACTGTAGAATGGCTGGAAAACGCTATAAACAGTTTGAAAATGTATAGGCCGTGTGACAATGAATATCTTGTGTTTTTGGACTGCCTGTAATGTATAAAGTTTCTAGGAGTTGATAAACCCCATCAACCTTGGAGTCAAAACTGCTATTTAGATCATTCATATAACAGCAGTTAGTGTTATAGGCACCTGGCCCTGTATTCGCTAATCGGCCTTCTGGGCACAGAGAGCCGTGTAGAAATAGGTTCCTTGTCTTCTATAATGCTCCTGTTTATGGATATTGATGGTTGAGGACCCCAGTGCGTCATGATAGAAGATAGGATTCTGTGGGTGCTGCAGTCGTACGGGCTGTTAACATATATGCTAGGAGTTGCATTATTAATTTGTATGTAACATCCGTTTTTAATTCCGTTGATAACTGGAAGATCACAGTAAATTTTGTTTGGAACTGAGGATTGGGGATGTGCTTGTATTAGTGCTAGTATGGTTATAATTTCCATTCTCCACCTTCCATCCACAATTTGCAATAATTCCATCCATTATTAAGCCACCAGCTAGCTACCAACTTGCCATGATCTATGGTGTGTATGTGTAAAAGTTGTGTTGCTGCATTCATTGCTGTAATTGTTGTGTATTTGGATAGGTGCCCTTGTGAATGCATTGCTGCCATCTGTGTGCTGTCTGCTCTGTTAGGGAAGCTTGCACTGCTGCTGATGCATTTGTTGAATTTGTTCTGTGTATGTGAAGGAAAGCTGTCTCTTGTGCCGCCATTACAGACATGTCTGCTTTGTATGAGGGAAGCTTTCACTTCTGATGTCTTTGTTGCAATTACTCTCTGTAGGTGAGGGAATCTTGACCCCCGAGGAGGACTTGCTGCTTCCTGTTTCCTGTTTGGTGTTTCTGCTCTGTATTAGGGAAGCTTGCACTGCTGCAGCACTTGCTGTAACTTCTCCTGTAAATCTAATTGGAGCTCGGTAAAATCTTTTACTGTATAAAGGTGAAGCGATTGGGTTTGTTAGCGCGTGTGAAAAGATCTTCATTTATGCCACTAAAACCCAACATTGTTTTCAAAGTATGTAGCAACACTAGTGTGATTAGAACCTGTGACCTGCTGGTTACATGCAGATCTCTGCACCAGGCGCATTAACCCCATTATCCTTTTTATTATTGATTTGCTTCAGAAGTTCAGTGCCCCTGAGGGTAAGTGCCCTGTACCACAGCCCTGTGGATACAGTCATCTGGGACTTTGGCACCAGGAGTCCTCTGTTTGCTCAAAGGGCGGTAGGTCGAACCGGGCAAGTTGCTGCTTGTCGCGAGGAAGCCTGTATGCTAGATGAAGTGGCTGAACAGGTCCAAACGCCCTCTGAGAAAGGAAGTCCTTGGGTGGGTTTATTTTACTTGACACATTGGTGGGAATAAAAGTATGTTCATTCAGTGAGTAGCTTCTCACCGTTGTTCTCAGTAAATGTGATCTTAGGTGATGTCCCTGGATATGGCCATCTGCAAGACTTGGGTGTTTTTCAAGTGCCTCTTTGTTATCTCTGTTCCTGCTCCTTACACTTGCAAGACCAGCCCTGATGTCTTTTTTTCTCACTGTTTGCATATTACTTTATTTTGGCAGGAGCTACATAATACAAAGAGGCGCCTTGTATTCTGGCTGTGGCGCCTGCCTTCGTTTGAGTTTGCTGATCAGATGTTTGCGGTATCTCTGGGCTTGTCGTGCCCAGGTAGGGCTGGCACAGGTTTCGGCGGTGAAATGCAGGATTCCACCCACATTTGTAGAAGGAGCAAGGTTAAACAAAGTTTCAAAGTTAGGGGGTTGTGTTTGAGATTTTCTACGCTCATTTGGTAAGGAGCAGACAGCCCGTACTGGTAACTTGGCCCCTTCCCATCACTTAAGGCAGGTTCTTTCAGTTCAGTATTTTTGATCAGGGCTCCAGTGGACTCCTCGCCTTTGTCTCAGTTCTTTACTTTGAAGGATGATAAATGGATACGACTCTGGTAGAGGGCGGCGAGAGAGATCTTCATAATAACTTAGGCTCTCTCCATTGAGCCATATTAATAGGGTGCTCATGTTTGCGAGGGGGGTACAAATACCCAGATTGTTGTAGTATCCACGACAGTCGCAGGCAAAGGTTGGGATCAGACTTGAGAATCCAGATGTGATACTCTAGTAAAATTGGGCTACTCAAGGTGGATGAAGATCAACCACTGTTGCCCCCTGTGCAAGTTTTGGATGGACATAAGGCGAGGTCGCATAATGAGAGAAAAGAACAAAGCCACCACTGTCCATGCTTGGAAGCATGTGGGCTATTAGGGTGTTTGCAAACGAGCCTCTAATCTAACCTAGGAGGGACTTCCATATCCTGAGGCAGTCGTTGGTTTCTGGGCAGCATCCATGGTGGGCACTGTTGCTTTCCATTGGTGCCTATGTCCCCTGGGGCACTGATGCACTATCATTGAATTACTGAGTTAGTTCCATAGTACACTTGACTCTCCAAAGGTAGCTGGACCAAGCACTTCTGGCTTACTCCTGGAAGTGATGGTGCTATGTTTGAAAATCAGACATAGTGTGATGGTCTTCACACAGGACAAGCTCTATGTGCAGTCGGAGCTATAGCTCTTAAAAAAGAATAGATTTTCTTTATGCGTAGCTGATGGTGGTCGTCGTCGTGACATGCTAGTTTCTAGCACTTTCTGAGGCCAAGATACTACCCAAAACGGTAGGATTTCTGTGGGAAAGAGCTGTAAAAAAAATAGCTGGGGCTTATGGGCAAAGCTACTCTATGGTACAGCGACCTCTGGCATCATTTGGGTTTGTTCTTTTACTGCAGCCGTGTTCTCAAATATATGAAGTGTCAGAATGCCGCAAATGTATCAAGATACGTTCGCCCTTTGATCTAGTTGGCCATCTGTCCTTGATACAAGGTGTAACTTGGGGGCACAGATGGCTAAGAATCTGCAAGAAGATTTTCACACCATCTAAAAATGAACTTTGGTTTTCAATCCACTATAGACACTGATTTCAAAGTTCCAGTGCACGATTGATGGGGCACATTGATGGTTTGTGACAGGGCGGGCACTGGTCAGGGTTCAGAGGAAGACCAATTACATCTCCATCTCAGCCTGCTACAGGGCTCCAACAAGAGGACGACTGTTGCTTGCCTGTATATCACACACAAAATAGATCTGGCAGAGATGCCAACATTCAGAGGTGTGTATCTTGTAACCACTGTAAAGCTTCTATATGATTGGGTCACCCATGGGACTTGGGGCTACCCAGTGGATACCACTAGCAAATGAGCAATTGTGATTTAGGGTCCTACTTCACCTTTAAATTGTGGATTCTTCATATCTGGCAGGTGTATGGAGTTAATTAAATTGGCGGTGGATACAGGGTTTCCAGGGTCTGCCAGCAGGCATTAATGAAAGATCTAGAGTGAAAGGGAAAAACACTTCTGTCCATCTTGGGCTTGCAATGTGCATACGTGGGACCTGCAGAGTAAAAAGGGCCAAGGGGAGTGCAGGTTCTTCACCAGCCACTTTCCTCTGATGATTCAAGTACACCCACGCCTTAAGATGTGGCAGATATAACAATTATCTATTCCTGGTTGCTGCAGACTGATGTGACTCTGAGGTAGGTTCTTTTATGTCATCCTCCAAGCATGGCGATGCTGCTGGACTATGCTCTTCTAAAGGCCATGCACAGCTCCAGTCTTCCCAGCAACAGGGTATCTCTAAGATTGAAAATTCAGTATACTGACCCATGCCTCTAGAAGATGGTGCTGCAAATCTTTCATCCACAGGCAAGATGCATACAAGGAGCTGGTCCTTGAAAACTGTTGTTTATGCAGTTCAGGGGCCTACTGGCAAGACGTCGGAGCCCAGCGAAAAGGTCTAACAAGTTTAAACTCCTGAATTCTGCCGGGCCAGAGAGAGGCCAATCTTCCCTGGCTTTGTACACAGAGAAAAGATATTAAAGGGGGATGTGTTTCCAAGGTAGACAGTGTAGACTTTCAGGGTGGGGGTGTCCAGATGTCCAGATCACTCTGTGCAAGTCAGACAGTGAGCCCGCAGGCAAGGGCGTAGCTTGGCCAGTTACACTGGGGGGTGAGCATCAGATTTTCCGACAATCACGCTGGGATATCATGTTAATTATTATATGAGAAGCCACACTTGAGAGGGGCTTAAGGACCAATGGAAAGGGAAAGGAGTGTGGATTGTGACGGGGCACTTAAAGCACAGTATTTTATAAAATACCCATGTTTTAAGACCTTCAAAACAGGAGAGTGTATGTGTGTTTTTGTCTGACTGAGTTTAAAAAATCCAAGGTGAAACCGACAGACCCCTTACCATACCCGATTGAAAGCTCCTGTACCCAACTATTTACTAAATAATACATTTATTAGGGGAGTGTAACACCCCAAACATCTCCCCCTGAAGCTATACCCTGCCCACATGGTTGTTTATTAGAACATTGGTTGTCCAGACACAGCCAAAGATAACCAAACTCTAGGCCTCTCTTTTGGGTGAGTTTCCTAAACATGAAAAACAGGTCTATCACATCTTCCTCTGGTGGGTGCTGAATGTGGACTCTCAAACCTCCACTCCCTAGGTAAGCTAGGGTCTGCAAGCGATAGCTAAATGAGCAACCTCCACCAATGTAACATGGAGTAGACACTCCATCTTATGGTGTAGCCTGTGTCCGTATGGAAGGACACCATCCACATAGCAGATGTATACCCACCCATGTCAAGGATGAGTAAGTTAACTATTCACCCTAGGGTATGGCTAAAAAAGGCTTGGTGCTTTCACTAAAATCCGCAGCCACCAACCGTGAGTCTGCCTATAGCCTAGTGAGTAGGCAGTAGCCACTCTCTACTATGGGCTGGGAGAATACACATTTGGTGAATCCCTAGTCCTCCTTTTCAGGGGAAGCCATTTTGGAAACGTGGTTGGGTCTGTGAATGAAACTTTGCGGTGGCACTGCACTGCTTTACGGATACAATGCAAGGTATCCGTTTCAAAGAGTTCCACTCATGCACAAGTTACATGCACTGCATTCCTAGAAATAAAAACGTACTCGTTGGCACTGCCAAACCAGCCTCATAGTCTGCTTATGGCACTTATTGCTCTTGACCCATGAACCCTACAAAGCCCTGCTGTCCCAGTACTTCTATGCCACTCCTACATTGGAACACCAAAAACTCTATATGCATTTTAACCTTATTCACCCATATGGGTGATGTGCGATGGAGGATCCTCTTTTTAGGTCGAGCCTAGAGCAGTGCATGCGTTGCTTGCTTGACTTTTAGTAAGGGGTTTCAAAGTGCTACCAGAGCTGGCCTCAAGCTTGCATGCATGTGCCCGTGAACGCGCGCAGCCGCAAGCTTTCAGTGCCTGAGGCGCCATCTGGAGCACGATTACTTTCACTTTTGCGCACGCACCACTCGCTTGCGCGCACCCCTGCTTTCACTTTTGCCGTCGCGTCACAAAAGGGTGTATGATAGTTCAGAAGGTGCTTCGGTATGTTTCAGAAGGTGCTATGGTTTTAGTCTGTGAGAACACAAACATTTTCAACGGGACAAACAGCTGACTTCTCTGTTTGGGATATTTGTCTAAACCTTTTACTGGCTGCTGTTCTTACTCTGGTTTACAATGGCGGTGTAGTTTACAAAGTGTGCAAGAAACAGGTCTCTGGCACTACAGATAGGCTCAGGAAGCAAGATGCTTTTCAGAGTTCACTCTGTAACTTGGCAGTATAAATTTAGCAGGGGGACCCTGCAAACACAAGCACGCTGACCTCCAACCTCCCTTGTCTGACCTGTAACACTGCATACTTTAAGAATCTAAGGTATTTATCTCTTCCTTCCGCCTCTGTCCACCCATTGTATACTGCAGATGAACTACTCTTCCTACTTCTCTGGTTCTTGATGCCTTAAGTCTCTATGTATGTAATGTGTGTATTTTCTTATGTTATTCCTTTGCTGCTAAGTACCTCCTTCATCCACTGTGTGTGCTGTTTATTGTTCACCCCTAGTTGAAGTGTATCCATTCACAGACCGTGTGTGCTGATCCTTAATTACCCCTCGCTGCTGCAGTGTACTGCATACACTGAGCTGCCAACTGCCTTAATCCCGCTCTGCTGCCTTCTGTTTGCTTTTTCCTCCCGAGTTTCTCAACTATATGCACATTACATGCTGGTGAATAGATGTGTATCCATTTCTGTTCCTTGACCTGCCCCTCCTATAAGCCTTTTCACTCTGTCTGCAGTGGGTGATAGTGATTGTTTGTGTGTTTTTTGCTTCACTCTATACGTGCGTTGCAGGACTTTAAGTGGATTGAAAAAACTGTGGGGTCTCTCAAAGGGCTGTGACCAATATAATTAAGCGTGTGGCTTAAAAACACATTTGATAAAAATCTGTGCTTAGCATAGTGTGCCGCCCGTCTGGTATTTTGCGGTTTCTGTTATTAGTACTCATAGCCAATAGGTCTCACTTTTGGGACCTTATAAGTATTTAGTTATGCAGCACAATATCTTTGGTGCAACAACATTAACTGTTGCATGGTTAAACACTTATAAGGCCCCAAATGCGAGACCAATTCTCTATGCCAATGCTTGTTATGATAGATAAAAGGCCATAACACAGACAGGGAGCAACCACATGCAGGGTCAACTCTGGTACCATATTACCAGTGCTTAAAATTAATTCATACATGTTAAGTGAGCCACCCAGGGTGAGGCTAGCATATGCAAATGTGGGTCTTGGAGCTGTCCTGAACGGGCTCCAATTGCACCTCACTGTTAAGGATGAACAAGACAGGATCAAGCCTGAAGTAGCTTTTCTACCATATAGGAGGGACGTGATCTAGCAGCTCAGACGGGACCGTACCTAGTGTTGTTCAGCCAGATCGTGATATCGTATATTGGTCCCGGTCTGTAGTGGCCTTAAATAAATAAGGATCGGAAAGCAACTGCAGCTGTTGCCAAAGGCTAAAATTAATTCAAGCGTTCTACCCATCACTGCATCTTTCTCAGTAGTTTCATAATCCTCTGATCATAGACTTCCAACCCATGACTGTCCCCAAGAGTCCTCTATGGTTGCAGCCTCCACACCTGGGCACTCTTCTGTGGATGATGTCTCCCCAGCGATGAGCACTCTCCTAATGCAGTCTTCCTTTGTCCGCCAGTACAGTGGCGTTGTTGGAAATATCTATGAATGGTTTTAACGCAAGTCCGTGATGGTGGTTTGAGTAACCATTTTCCCTAGTCCGGTTGTAGACGGAGACCCCTCACTGCTGGGATTTATTATTATTATTATTATTAATATTATTATTAAGGGAGCTTATAAAGCACCTGGTTACGCCACCGGCGTGTCCCCGCGCTGTAGTAAGTGGAAGATCCTAGAGCCCCAGTACCCAACCCATGCCCAGTCCCATTAGTGAAGGAACAAGTGTGTTTTAAGCTCTCTTCTGAACCTTCTGAACCTGATTTCAAGTCACAAGTGAATGCCTTCTGCTTGTTGTGGGCTTGGTTTGTTTCCATTGAACAGAGTAGATCAACAATTTTTTGATAACAGTGGTTGTAGACTAAGATACCAGCCTTGGGGAGGCAGTTCCAATACCTGTTCTTGTATGAGATGATATAAACCATGTGTGTGCGTAAAGCAACAACAAATTCAATAACAGAAATAGTTATACAAATCCACCTTTGTAAAAACCACTCCACCAGCTGAAGTGTTCCTCTGGCCTTAACTGGCGTGTGCTGTTAATACCCAACGCAATGACATTCGTAGTTATCGCTCTGTAGGCTGTGCCAGTCATATCCACATTAAATCTGATTTCGATGCCAAGGAATTCATTCCGGTTATGCTTGTGTGTCGAATGAATATTTTCGTTGGTATGAAGCAGGTGTGCAGCTTTAGGTATACACAGCAACCACACATCAGTTGTTGCTGTTTTGAGTTGCTAAACTGGTTTCAGACAAAAGGTAAACAAGCACTGGGAAATAAAACCGAAGAGATTTTATAGCTCAGCCAAAAGCGAATATCTGCCTAAGGCAATCGAATACAAATAGAATGGTCTCTTTTTGTGCTCCTTCTGTGTGTTTTGTGAGATATTTGTGAATGTTGATGTTACAGCTTATTGTGTATTCATGTTTGTTTATTCGTGATTAATGCAACATACTTTTGCCAGAGTTCAAGCGCAGCCTCTGTATCTAATGAGAAGTCTGATTTTTTAAATTATATTTCTCTCTTTTTACAGGTGTTTTTAGTGCGAAGATTTCAATTTATTTATTACTAGGTTTGCAAAGTGCCAATTATTTATACTCTTTTCTGTTTTTGGTTCCTTGAGACATACCGGTAAATTGATCTGACTTTGTCAGGAATGTCTAATAATAGTGACCATTTATATTGAGCACTTATAATGTCTTCTCGAACCGAAGTGGGCTTTGCTACACTTTGCTAAGGGCTTTGACTGCTATTAATTGCCCACTCTTTAATTCTGGGCCCCTGCTAAGGCCACAAGTCATAGAGGAGACACCTATTAACAGACCGTGCAGTATGGGGGCAGGAACGTTATTCGTGCGTGTCAACAACACACTCCCGCCTCAGTGTTCAGTGCTTGAGCCTTTCCTGTCAAAACATAAAGGAAATACAGACCAGCAGTTAAATCTTGAAGGGTCCTTAGCAAGGAAAATATTGTTCTAAAGGCATTTGTGATGGGTGGGGGAGGACTCAATAAGAGAAAGAAACAGAGGGGGGGGGGGGAGAGGAAAGGTAACCTAGGGAAAGCAGGATGCTAATACAATTCCTCTCCGAACACATTTCATGACCGAGCAAACAAAGTAACAAAGTTCAAATATTGTAGGGTATTTTGTGGTTGGTTTCAGGGGAGCATTTAAATATGTACTTATCTCACAATGTACAAGGACAATGAAGGTGAACTCACAGAGCAATTCTTCAAGACTAATTGGAAGGTAGAATTGTTTCTACCCAACTCCAAACTTAGCTGTAGGAACATAGGTACGTTTGATTTGCGTCCTACAGCGGCACAATCAGTGTTTGGGTGCCTTCCATGTCGTTGGCCTCTGTTCAGACCTGCTTCGCCTGATCACTCTTTCCCAGCCTTGCTTTTTCACCAGGGCAGAGATTTCTTTCAGAGGGCTTCCTTGCATGAAACTTTGGGCGTGTTGGTAATCACAACATTTTGTTCCGGTAAGCCCCTGTCTTGTTCATCCGCAGTTTGATTTTAGTTTTATGAGATTCCCTTACCTGCAGTTTAGCTTGGTTGAAATGTTGGTGCCTTCATATTTAACAGCCTGTTTCCAAATACAACTCTGTTAATCATTGCCTTTAAAGGTCATTGGACTTTGTGGATTATGGGTTTTGGGCTTGGTAACACACGACTTTACTGAATGCCAATATCCTTATTCATGGCCCACTCGTGCTTCTTTTGTGACATTGTAACATTTTCTAGGCAGGTGTCATGCAGGCCTACGCACCCTCTGTCCGTGCACCGCATTGTAGCTTTTCTTAGGGGACCAGAATTGACTACTGTTGTTTGCCTGCATTGCAGTCTTCTGATGGACTGATCCTGTGTCGGCATTTCTCAGAGGTGACTATTACAGGATTACAGCCTGCTGCCAAGGGCTATACTGGTTATTAAATGCCTTTTCCCCAGTTATTAATCGAAGCTGCAGGCTAAGGTGTGCAATAATCCTAATCTTTAGTAATGCTTTCGGCTATTGCCTTCCACACAAAAATCTATACAATGGCATTTAACAACAAACCTCAGTAAATGCTGATATACAGGTGTTAATTATTGTTTAACTTCATTGTCCTCGTATGATCAACCTCGTAGTGCGAAAGGCTGAGTGGAATTTCCGGGATTCGAACCCGTGACATTCATCTTAAATACGAATGTCTACAGTGGATGCTTTTTTCCTCCTCCTCTTCTCGGGTACTAGTTTAGCTGGGGCAGTTGGCAACAGGCTGACCAGGTCTTGAGTGGAGAGTGTCTAAATGGAGCATGATGGCATGAAGCACATACCCTTGTGCAGAATGACCCTTTTCGGACAAAGGGCCACTAGGCAATGTTCAGAAGTTAAAAGGTAAATTAATATTATGGAAGAGATTGGCAGCAAAAAGTCCAACACAGATTATCCTCTGCTTGCTGCAGCAGTCTGCACTTGGCTTGTCTGGGCCTGGTGGCTCAGTGGATTATTACACCCAGTGCAGGGGTCTGTGCAGGGTCAGACTGGCCATAGCGGGCACCAGGCATTTCCCTGGTGGGCCGCCAGGGTGGGGGCCAGTTTTGGGCCCCTGGGAGCCGTTATGGTTACCGGGAGTCGGAAAAATCGTCCCCCTGTAACAAAATCGGCCGAAACCTGTCCTAGCTAACTGCTCAGCTGCACCCCCACCACCCCAGGGGGGCCCGGCCGAGCAATTTGCCAGGGCCGGTTTCAGAACCCAGTCCGGCCCTGGGTCTGTGCTTGGTGAGTGATGACAGGTGCGATCCCAGAGGGTCCATCCACCCATCCAATCTTCTGAGGTTGAAGAGTGAGTCCCTCTGAGTTGGGTAACAATAAGCTCTTGTTATTGGTCATTATCAATGTGAAACCCTTTGGGGTATATGGGCACTCTAAAAATAAAACTTCTATGTTTCTTTATTTTACCTCATGAATTGCCCTTTTATTTGGTCTGGCTACAGACAGCTTTAGTTTTGGTGACCTATTGATAACAAATCTTCAAAAAAGTACAGAAAGAAGTGCAGGGAGAGTGGACTTTGTTAACATCATTAGCCATTGGCTTTCATGTTTTTTTCATTTTTTGCTATGTTCTTCAAGGCTCTACTATTTGGGCGAGGGTTCCATTGATTTTTTTGTAGTTCCATTAGATCTTGATGATGAGGGTCCTGTAGTCTCAGATTGCAGATGTAACATGATGTGCAACTTGTAGTTGCCAGCCAGCATCTGTTTTGATGTATTTACTTTGCTGACAAGACACGATTTTACTTGCTGATTCAGGGCATTTTAACCTCACCTACAGATGGCTTTAGCTACCTGTTGCCAAAAGACCTACTGTGTACAATGGCCGATACTTATAGTGGGTTTTGGTTCAGCTCTTTGCGTATTAATTGGCTTTCTTGTGAATCACAGTTGCTTTTTTTTTTTTTGTTGATGGCTTTCCTTCCTTTCGTGCATTTTTCCATTCTACGGAGCACAGATTAACTCCCATCTTCTGATGGTATAACGTTTATCCTTCGACTACTTCTTTAGCTCTGCTTTTAGCCAAGACATTTTGGTTTTATTAATGATATGTGTAAGATACATATAGAGGGATTTCATCAAGTCCTCTTCATCCATTGGTCGGGTGTTGTATCATTCATATTTTTCTTTTGTCCACTATCGCATAGCTTCAGAGTGAGTTATGGCCTTCTGCTCTGTTACATTAAGCACATCTACACACTAAATAGTTAATGTGGCTTTTAAGACAACATTTTTTTGTTTTTAGCCAATGTTATTTTATTTTCAGACTGATGATGGCCCAAATGCTTCCCCAATAGTAAACTCTTGCAAAGACCATGACAAAACATGCTTTGACAAAGCCAGAAAGGCTGACAGACAACACTAGACCTATTGGCTTTGCCATTGCTAGTTTCTTTTGCACTCAGCGCTCAGTAGGAGTGCATGTTCTCTTGCTCCTGTCTGCTTCTTCCGCCTTCACATCTCTGCCCGCCCACTGCGCTTTCAGTTGACCTCCTGCTCATCCATTGATTCCTCTACACCTCCCCATCCCACAAATGATTTTTTAGGTCTCGTGACATATCAATGCGCATGCGCATTGAGAGAAGCGAGACTATAGGGCTTTAAACAAAGCTTACCTAACTGTGGCGATTTGGTGCTGTGCCCGTGGCTTTTAGGTCAATGCGCAGGCGCATTGACCTAAAATGCGCGTGCACAGCACCAAATCGCCAGCCATCTGTTCCCCAGCTTGGATCTCCTGGCTGCTCCTCCCCTAATTATCCGCACATCAAAGGCTGCTCCCGCCCCCTGCTTCACACTTCAAACGAATGCTACCGAGAGCATTTCCCGGCCGGCCGCTTTTAATTTCATTTCGCAAGCAGTTCCCCCTCCTCCCTCTCCTGACTTTCTCCTGCCTGCCACACCAATCCAAACTGAGGCGCTGCTGCTCCAGTCCCTGTATTACTTCCACTCATCTATGATTAGGAATAAAAGACTGTCGGTTAAAAACAGTTTCAAGATAAAAATGGTTTCCCATTACTTTTGCAAAATGTTCTGCATTTCCTTAACCGCCTCCAACTCTCCGACTTTCACATGCACATACCACTTTGCTGATACTGACCGAGACATGCGCTTTATAAGCAGGAAATAGAATTCTACAGGAAACAATACTACCCTCAACCCCTCACCCTCACCCACCCCCACCCTCACCCTCACCCTCACCCTGACTCACCCTCAACCCCTCACCCGCAACCCCTCACCCTCACTCACCCTCAACCCCTCACCCTCACTCACCCTCAACCCCTCACCCTCACTCACCCTCACCCTCACTCACCCTCACCCTCACTCACCCTCACTCACCCTCAACCCCTCACCCTCACTCACCCTCACCCACCCTCACCCTCACTCACCCTCACTCACCCTCACCCTCACTCACCCTCACTCACCCTCACTCACCCTCACCCTCACTCACCCTCACTCACCCTCACCCTCACCCTCACTCACCCTCACTCACCCTCACTCACCCTCACCCTCACTCACCCCTCACTCACCCTCACCCTCACTCACCCTCACTCACCCTCACTCACCCTCACCCTCACTCACCCTCAACCCCTCACCCTCACTCACCCTCAACCCCTCACCCTCACCCACCCTCAACCCCTCACCCTCAACCACCCTCAACCCCTCACCCTCAACCACTCACCCTCACTCACCCTCACTCACCCTCAACCCCTCACCCTCACTCACCCTCAACCCCTCACCCTCACCCACCCTCAACCCCTCACCCTCAACCACCCTCAACCCCTCACCCTCAACCCCTCACTCACCCTCACTCACCCTCACTCACCCTCAACCCCTCACCCTCCCTCACCCTCAACCCCTCACCCTCAACCCCTCACCCTCAACCCCTCACCCTCACCCTCACTCACCCTCAACCCCTCACCCTCACCCTCACTCACCCTCACTCACCCTCAACCTCACTCATCCTCAACCCCTCACCCTCACCCTCACTCACCCTCACTCACCCTCACTCACCCTCACCTTCACCCTCACTCACCCTCACCCTCACTCACCCTCACCCTCACTCACCCTCACTCACCCTCACCCTCACTCACCCTCAACCCCTCACCCTCACTCACCCTCAACCCCTCACCCTCACCCTCACTCACCCTCAACCCCTCACCCTCACCCTCACTCACCCCCTACCCCTCACCCTCACCCTCACTCACCCTCTACCCCTCACCCTCACCCTCACTCACCCTCTACCCCTCACCCTCTACCCCTCACCCTCAACCCCTCACTCACCCTCACTCTCACTCACCCTCACTCACCCTCACTCACCCTCGCTCACCCTCGCTCACCCTCACTCACCCTCGCTCACCCTCGCTCACCCTCACTCACCCTCACTCACCCTCACTCACCCTCACTCACCCTCACTCACCCTCACTCACCCTCACTCACCCTCACTCACCCTCACTCACCCTCACTCACCCTCACTCACCCTCACTCACCCTCACTCACCCTCACTCACCCTCACTCACCCTCACTCACCCTCACTCACCCTCACCCTCACTCACCCTCTCACCCTCACTCACCCTCACTCACCCTCAAACCCTCACCCTCACCCACCCTCAACCCCTCACCCTCACCCACCCTCAACCCCTCACCCTCACTCACCCTCAACCCCTCACCCTCAACCCCTCACCCTCACTCACCCTCACTCACCCTCACTCACCCTCACTCACCCTCACTCACCCTCACTCACCCTCACTCACCCTCACTCACCCTCACTCACCCTCACTCACCCTCAACCCCTCACCCTCACTCACCCTCAACCTCACTCATCCTCAACCCCTCACCCTCACCCACCCTCACTCACCCTCACCCTCACTCACCCTCACCCTCACTCATCCTCACCCTCACTCACCCTCACCCTCACTCACCCTCAACCCCTCACCCTCACTCACCCTCACTCACCCTCAACCCCTCACCCTCACCCTCAACCCCTCACCCTCAACCCCTCACCCTCACTCACCCTCAACCCCTCACCCTCACCCTCACTCACCCTCTACCCCTCACCCTCACCCTCACTCACCCTCTACCCCTCACCCTCACCCTCACTCACCCTCTACCCCTCACCCTCAACCCCTCACCCTCAACCCCTCACCCTCAACCCCTCACCCTCAACCCCTCACCCCCTCACCCCCTCACCCTCAACCCCTCACCCCCTCACCCCCTCACCCTCAACCCCTCACCCCCTCACCCCCTCACCCTCAACCCCTCACCCTCAACCCCTCACCCTCAACCCCTCACCCTCAACCCCTCACCCTCAACCCCTCACCCTCAACCCCTCACCCTCACTCACCCTCACTCACCCTCACTCACCCTGTCACAACTTAGGCGTTAGGGGGGAACTACAAGTCCCAGAATGCCTGGTGGTAGTCTGTTTTCCCTTTCCTTTCTTCCTTGCGTTTCCTCCTCTATACCTATGCTTGAGTTGAAGCCCTCGGTGCTTGTCACCTGAGCTAGCTACTTTCCGGACCCTGGATCTTGCTTTGTGATCATCATTCTGAACTTGCAGTTTGCTGTGTTACCGTTTTGTGCAGCCGCGCTGTGTCCCGCTCTGGAACCGAGCCACCAGCCGCGCTGTGCTTTGCTTTTGCCCTGCGCTGATTCTCGCCCTGTATTCTGTGCTGGGAGACACTGGAGAGAAGAACGGTGTTTCGCTTGGTAAACAAGCCAAGTCCCGCTTTGGCACACTCTGCTGGGAGCCGCTGAGATAAACGCGGTGTCCCGCTGTTAAACTCCGAGAAGAGCGCACTGGATTTATGAACTGGGGCAAGTGGATGAAGTCAATCCAGCTCCCCTTCGTGCATCGCTTGTTTTTGTATGTTTTGTGTTTTATAGACACTAGCTAGTGTGAGACTAGCGTGGGACTGAACTTGTGTTTATTTTTTACTCGCTACTTCCTGGTTGAGGATTGTGTGGTTACCTGCGCTGTGGAATAGCTTGGACAGGATTGCTTTTCTCATACCACAACTACTGTCTTGGAATTGGACGAGTCAAGTCCACGAAGAACCCACAACGCCTCAGATAAGTAGCGATTCCACTGACTATTGGTAGTCTGCAAAGACTCTGTTGCTTTGTTTCCTGTCTAGGGTTCATGGGCAGTTCCCTACCATTTTTTATTACTTTATTTTTCTCCTTTTGCCCTGCTGAGTGAGATGCGTGCTGGAGCTTTACCATGTAAGCATATTAGTTAACCAGTGATATACATTAGAGAGTCATTGCATATAGACAGAGAGTGATTCCTGTATGTTTGTGTCTCCTAACAGGAACCAGTACCCCGACGTAGGCGAGGCGTATCTCCTATTGTCGAGCCCTGTGGATGGTTTATGGCTGCCAGCCTTGTTTTGTTTTATTTCTCCATTTTTCCCCTTCCCTGGGCAGTGTCCTCTCAGGTGAAGTTCAGTTAAGACTCACCTGGGGTACACATCCAGAGAGGAGAGAAACTATCTTCACATCGCTCCCGCTGTATCTGGACACACCAGGTTAGTCAATCTGCATATCCTGACACACCCTCACTCACCTCACTCACTCACCCTCACTCACCCTCACTCACCCTCACTCACCCTCACTCACCCTCACTCACCCTCACTCACCCTCAACCCCTCACCCTCACTCACCCTCACTCACCCTCAAGCCCTCACCCTCACTCACCCTCAAGCCCTCACCCTCACTCACCCTCACCCTCACTCACCCTCAACCCCCACTCACCCTCAACCCCTCACCCTCACTCACCCTCAACCCCTCACCCTCACTCACCCTCAACCCCTCACCCTCACTCACCCTCAACCCCTTACTCACCCTCACTCTCCCTCACTCTCTCTCACCCTCACTCACCCTCACTCACCCTCACACCCTTACCCTCACTCACCCTCAACCCCTCACTCACCCTCCCTCACCCTCAACCCCTCAACCCCTCACCCTCACTCACCCTCACTCACCCTCAACCCCTCACCCTCACTCACCCTCAACCCCTCACCCTCAACCCCTCACCCTCACTCACCCTCACTCACCCTCAACCCCTCACCCTCACTCACCCTCACCCTCACTCACCCTAACCCTCACTCACTCACCCTCACTCACCCTCACTCACCCTCACTCACCCTCACTCACCCTCACTCACCCTCACTCACCCTCACTCACCCTCACTCACCCTCACTCACCCTCACTCACCCTCACTCACCCTCACTCACCCTCACTCACCCTCACTCACCCTCACTCACCCTCACTCACCCTCACTCACCCTCACTCACCCTCACTCACCCTCACTCACCCTCACTCACCCTCACCCTCACTCACCCTCACCCTCACCCTCACTCACCCTCAACCCCTCACCCTCACTCACCCTCACTCACCCTCACCCTCACCCTCACTCACCCTCACTCACCCTCAACCCCTCACTCACCCTCACTCTCACTCATCCTCACTCTCTCATCCTCACTCACCCTCACCCTCACTCACCTTCACCCTCACTCACCCTCACCCACCCTCAACCCCTCACCCTCACCCTCACTCACCCTCACCCTCACTCACCCTCACCCTCACTCACCCTCACCCTCACTCACCCTCACCCTCACTCACCCTCACCCTCACTCTCACTCACCCTCACTCTCACTCACCCTCACCCTCACTCACCCTCACCCTCACTCACCCTCACTCACCCTTACTCACCCTTACTCACCCTCACTCACCCTCACTCACCCTCACTCACCCTCACTCACCCTCACTCACCCTCACTCACCCTCACTCACACTCACTCACACTCACCCTCACCCTCACTCACTCACCCTCAACCCCTCACCCTCACTCACCCTCAAGCCCTCACCCTCACTCACCCTCAAGCCCTCACCCTCACTCACCCTCACTCACCCTCAACCCCTCACTCACCCTCAACCCCTCACCCTCACTCACCCTCACTCACCCTCACTCACCCTCACTCACCCTCACTCACCCTCACTCACCCTCACTCACCCTCACTCACCCTCAACCCCTCACCCTCCCTCACCCTCCCTCACCCTCAACCCCTCGCCCTCAACCCCTCGCCCTCAACCCCTCGCCCTCAACCCCTCGCCCTCAACCCCTCGCCCTCAACCCCTCGCCCTCAACCCCTCGCCCTCAACCCCTCGCCCTCAACCCCTCGCCCTCAACCCCTCGCCCTCACTCGCCCTCACTCGCCCTCACTCGCCCTCACTCGCCCTCACTCACCCTCACTCACCCTCACTCACCCTCACTCACCCTCACTCACCCTCACTCACCCCTCACCCTCACCCTCACTCACCCTCACTCACCCTCACTCACCCTCACTCACCCTCACTCACCCTCACCCTCACCCTCACCCTCACCCTCACCCTCACTCACCCTCAACCCCTCACTCACCCTCACTCTCACTCATCCTCACTCTCTCATCCTCACTCACCCTCACTCACCCTCACCCTCACCCTCACTCACCCTCACTCACCCTCACCCTCACCCACCCTCAACCCCTCACTCACCCTCACCCTCACTCACCCTCACTCACCCTCACCCTCACTCACCCTCACTCACCCTCACCCTCACTCACCCACCCTCACCCACCCTCACCCACCCTCACCCACCCTCACCCACCCTCACCCACCCTCACCCACCCTCACTCACCCTCACTCACCCTCACTCACCCTCACTCACCCTCACTCACCCTCACCCTCAACCCCTCACCCTCACTCACCCTCAAGCCCTCACCCTCACTCACCCTCAAGCCCTCACCCTCACTCACCCTCAACCCCTCACCCTCACCCTCACCCTCACCCTCAACCCCTCACCCTCACTCACCCTCAACCCCTCACTCACCCTCACTCTCACTCATCCTCACTCTCTCATCCTCACTCACCCTCACTCACCCTCACCCTCACTCACCCTCACCCTCACTCACCCTCACCCTCACTCACCCTCACCCTCACCCACCCTCAACCCCTCACTCACCCTCACCCTCACTCACCCTCACTCACCCTCACCCTCACTCACCCTCACTCACCCTCACCCTCACTCACCCACCCTCACCCACCCTCACCCACCCTCACCCACCCTCACCCACCCTCACTCACCCTCACTCACCCTCACTCACCCTCACTCACCCTCACTCACCCTCACTCACCCTCACTCACCCTCACCCTCAACCCCTCACCCTCACTCACCCTCAAGCCCTCACCCTCACTCACCCTCAAGCCCTCACCCTCACTCACCCTCAAGCCCTCACCCTCACTCACCCTCAACCCCTCACCCTCACTCACCCTCAACCCCTCACCCTCACTCACCCTCAACCCCTCACCCTCACTCACCCTCACTCACCCTCAACCCCTCACCCCTCACTCACCCTCAACCCCTCACCCTCACTCACCCTCAACCCCTCACCCTCACTCACCCTCAACCCCTCACCCTCACTCACCCTCGCCCTCAACCCCTCGCCCTCAACCCCTCGCCCTCAACCCCTCGCCCTCAACCCCTCGCCCTCAACCCCTCGCCCTCAACCCCTCGCCCTCAACCCCTCGCCCTCAACCCCTCGCCCTCAACCCCTCGCCCTCAACCCCTCGCCCTCAACCCCTCGCCCTCAACCCCTCGCCCTCAACCCCTCGCCCTCAACCCCTCGCCCTCAACCCCTCGCCCTCAACCCCTCGCCCTCAACCCCTCGCCCTCAACCCCTCGCCCTCAACCCCTCGCCCTCAACCCCTCGCCCTCAACCCCTCGCCCTCAACCCCTCGCCCTCACTCACCCGCACTCACCCTCACTCACCCTCACTCACCCTCACTCACCCTCACTCACCCTCACTCACCCTCACTCACCCTCACTCACCCTCACTCACCCTCACTCACACTCACTCACACTCACCCTCACCCTCACTCACTCACCCTCAACCCCTCACCCTCACTCACCCTCAAGCCCTCACCCTCACTCACCCTCAAGCCCTCACCCTCACTCACCCTCACTCACCCTCAACCCCTCACTCACCCTCAACCCCTCACCCTCACTCACCCTCACTCACCCTCACTCACCCTCACTCACCCTCACTCACCCTCACTCACCCTCACTCACCCTCACTCACCCTCACTCACCCTCACTCACCCTCAACCCCTCACTCACCCTCAACCCCTCACCCTCAACCCCTCACCCCCTCACCCTCAACCCCTCACCCTCACTCACCCTCAACCCCTCACCCTCACTCACCCTCACCCACCCTCACTCACCCACCCTCACTTACCCTCAACCCCTCACTCACCCTCACCCTCACTCACCCTCACCCTCACTCACCCTCACTCACCCTCACCCACCATCAACCCCTCACCCTCACTCACCCTCAACCCCTCACCCTCACCCACCCTCAACCCCTCACCCTCAACCCCTCACTCACCCTCACTCTCACTTAGCCTCACTCACCCTCAACCCCTCACCCTCACTCACCCTCAACCCCTCACCCTCACTCACCCTCACTCACCCTCACCCTCACCCTCAACCCCTCACCCTCAACCCCTCACCCCCTCACCCTCAACCCCTCACCCTCACTCACCCTCAACCCCTCACCCTCACTCACCCTCAACCCCTCACCCTCACTCACCCTCACTCACCCTCACTCACCCTCACTCACCCTCACTCACCCTCACTCACCCTCACTCACCCTCACTCACCCTCACTCACCCTCACCCTCACCCTCACTCACCCTCAACCCCTCACCCTCACTCACCCTCAACCCCTCACCCTCACTCACCCTCAACCCCTCACCCTCACTCACCCTCACCCTCAACCCCTCACCCTCACTCACCCTCACCCTCAACCCCTCACCCTCACTCACCCTCACTCACCCTCACTCACCCTCACTCACCCTCACTCACCCTCACTCACCCTCACCCTCAACCTCAACCCCTCACCCTCAACCCCTCACCCTCACTCACCCTCAACCCCTCACCCTCACTCACCCTCAACCCCTCACCCTCACTCACCCTCAACCCCTCACCCTCACTCACCCTCAACCCCTCACCCTCACTCACCCTCACCCACCCTCACTCACCCACCCTCACTTACCCTCAACCCCTCACTCACCCTCACCCTCACTCACCCTCACCCTCACTCACCCTCACTCACCCTCACCCACCATCAACCCCTCACCCTCACTCACCCTCAACCCCTCACCCTCACCCACCCTCAACCCCTCACCCTCAACCCCTCACTCACCCTCACTCTCACTTAGCCTCACTCACCCTCAACCCCTCACCCTCACTCACCCTCAACCCCTCACCCTCAACCCCTCACCCCCTCACCCTCAACCCCTCACCCTCACTCACCCTCACTCACCCTCACCCTCACCCTCAACCCCTCACCCTCAACCCCTCACCCCCTCACCCTCAACCCCTCACCCTCACTCACCCTCAACCCCTCACCCTCACTCACCCTCAACCCCTCACCCTCACTCACCCTCACCCACCCTCACTCACCCACCCTCACTTACCCTCAACCCCTCACTCACCCTCACCCTCACTCACCCTCACCCTCACCCACCCTCAACCCCTCACCCTCAACCCCTCACTCACCCTCACTCTCACTTAGCCTCACTCACCCTCAACCCCTCAGCCTCACCCTCACTAACCCTCACCCACCCTCACTCACCCTCACTCACCCTCAACCCCTCACCCACCCTCAACCCCTCACCCACCCTCACTCACCCTCAACCCCTCACCCTCACTCACCCTCACCCTCACTCACCCTCAACCCCTCACCCTCACTCACCCTCAACCCCTCACCCTCACCCTCACTCACCCTCAACCCCTCACCCTCAACCCCTCACCCACCCTCACTCCCCCTCAACCCCTCACCCTCAACCCCTCACCCTCACTCACCCTCACCCCCTCACCCTCAACCCCTCACCCTCAACCCCTCACCCTCACAACACATATTGTGTTACAATATGTGTCACATTTGCGAAAGATAAAACTATTGGCATTGTAAATAACAAAGCTAATAATTCGCTATTTTCAAAACAAGCACATAAATAAAAAATGTGTCCTTTACAATACCAATAGCTCAAACTTTCATAATGCGAGACCTATTGCATTGCTGTGCTTCTCTCCCCTGCTGCACTCTCCTGCTCTCTAGAGATGTGGCCTAACGACCAGAGCTGCCATCTAAGTCACGTAAATACAAAACATGTTGCATTCCAAATGCTATAGGTGTCACATAAGCGAAAGTTATAACTATTGGCATTGTAAATGACAAAGCTATCAATTTAGCAATTTTAAAAACCAACAAATAAATAAAATATGTCATTTACAAGACCAATAACTCCAACTTTTCTAATGCGAGACCTATTGCATTTCCAATGCTTGTTTTTTTAATCAGTGCTTCCTCTATTCGACCTCATCCCTCCACCCTTTATACTGTACTGGTACTGGTGGGTGCCTCCATCTTGGCAGGGTAAAAGAAAATAAATTAAAGAATTAAAAGAAATTAAAAGAAAATAACAAATGCAGCTTCATCTTGATGTATGTGTGCACACATGGGTCATGGTGCATCTGAGTGCATATGTCCATGTGCTGGGGCTAAAATGAGTGCAGTGTTATTACTTGTGTATGGGGATGCACCTGTACATCACCATGCTGAGTTTGCTTGGGGGGGGAGAAATGCTGTTCAGCATCGGCAGTGATCATGTCATAAACCTTTCCGAACAGTATCAGCAGAAAACACTTGCAAAGCAAAAAGGTGGCAATTATTGGTTTTTCCAAAGCTTGTTTGTTTAGGAAGCATGTACTGTTTGGCTACATTGGCCTCTAATAAAGACATGATATTAATTAGATGCTCCTGTGCATTTATTTGTTTTCATTTGATGTCATTATAACATGTTGGATTTAAATTGTTTTTTGGTTCACAAAGTAAAGCCTTGTGTTCATAGTCTGTCTTAAAGGTAAAATAAAAATACTGGTCTTTTAGTCAAATGTCGCCCACTGCCAAGAGCTATACCGGTTATTAAAGGCCTGAACCCGAGTTATAGGGCAGAGGCGAGGGCCTTTAACAGCCAAATAAGGCTGAATTAGAAGGGCTTTAAGAGTGTTAGAAGATTCCACCTACTGAAGGTAGAACGTTGTAAATTAAACCGAGAGAAACAGACGAAGATTTTAATGTTGGAGCAGAAGGTCTTTATAGCTATTATTGACCCTGCTCTATCCCTTTCTCTTGATTGGCGTTCTCAACATTTCAGTGGTCTAATATGTAATATTTTTAAGTGTGTGCCTTTTACATTTTCAACTTGGAATACAGACCTCATCTTCTGACTCCTAGTTATGATTCTCCTATTTGAGAGTACAGCTAAACTCTGCAGTCTGTTCAGCAACATCTTGTGCTACAAGAATAGGAAATGTTGTTGCCTATGATTTCATTCTGGATTTTCGTTGTAAACCAGCTGAAAGCAAATAACCTAGTCACCAAGTATTAACAAATGTTTCCCCCAACAAAAAGCCAAGCCTAATGGCGTTGACAATGCTTGTTTTTGTTAAATACATATATAAAGGTGTAGGAACTTTAATAAAAAGAAAAATTATACATATGGCACTTTTGCATTAATAATTTGTACCATGATGGTACTTTAAATGAACTTGGGCCAGCCCAGCTACACTACAAGTTGACAAATGAGACAATTTAATTTGTCTGAGAGTCTAGTTGGATGGCACGTCTTAAAAGTGTTATAATTATTTAGTAATAAGTGTACTAATGTTAAAGCATGCTCAAGAAAGTGACTTTGTCCTTGGTACTGTATAGGTTCTTCTTGCTTCTAGGAATCTGTGATGCTCACTGCACATACATGGGTGAAAGACTTAAGGTGACCAAGACAGAATCCAAGCTGTGTCCTTTGGGCTGCACACAAGGACAGAAATAGCGCAATCCACAGAGTTATCTCATTTTGACTTATTCTTCTTGGAAACAGTGGCCTGGCATTCAAAACCATGTATTTTGACAAAGTTCAGGACTGTATTCTTATATGAATGTTGGTTCACATATGTCCTATGTAATACGTTTTGGATAAAAAGAATATATGATGTACCCAACCTACGAGCCACCATGTAACATTTTCCAAAAAGATGCCAAGAAGCTGAAAATGGGAGGAGTTTACTTCGAAACAAAGCATGAAAAAAAATGTTGGGAGCCAGTACTAGAATTGATAATGAAGATGTTGTCTGTTTAATCTTGTGTTGAGATGTGGCCTAAAGCAACTGAAACAAGTTGTCCAATGTTTTGTGATTCACAGTGCTAGTACGCCATTTAAAAAAAATATATATATTTTGTATTTTTGTTAGGTAAATGAAGGCTTGAGTTTAAATATTTTTTGTTACATTGATCCTCTCTGACTCCATGACACGGATTCCATAGAGTACACTGGCTGTAGACCAAGTGATTGAAATCTGACCATTTTGTACAACCTGCTAGGACACTACAGAAGTTGAAAAGCTAAGATGTTTTGCCTAGTTTCATTCTCCTAAATACATTTGTCCCTCTCCGTTAAAATGAAGTACCAAGCTCAAAAACCCTAAGTGATAGTCAAATGTATTTGATTAAAACCCAGGGCGAAATACACAAATTAATAGAAGTTTTGGGCTGCAAAATTTACGGCAAAGGAATGTAAATTATTTGTTAACGTGTCTAGAGAGAAAGATCTGAAATATGAATCACCGATTTATGAAATCGTGGTCTGAAGATAGACTTTTCTCTTAGCAACTCATTACCACATTTGTGTTAAGCTCAGTAGCGTAGCTAGACCTAATGCTGCCCAGGGCGATCCCCGAGTTTGCTGCCTGGTTTTGGTAGGGGCGGGGGGGATGGCGTTCGACAGACGACTTTTTCTTTGGATGGGGGTGTGGTAGTCGATTGACTTGCTCACCTCTGCCGCCCCAAAAAAGAGTGCCGCCCGGGGCAGACCCCCATAACTACGCCACTGGTTAAGCTTGCTCTGCAACTACGTATTTGTGGTGTTCGTGTGTAAACTAGCGGCTTCTTGAGATCAGTGATCATCCACGTGGTGTGCTGATGTTACAAATGTATGCAGGTTCATTTCACATCAAAACATGGTTGAGTTTGCTTACTTCTGTTTATTGCCTGAAGCTTTTCTGCTTCCACCTTTACATTCGCTTATTGACTCTTGGGTGAGTGAATCAGCATTGCCGCCAGCGATAGGGAATCCTGTTATGCTTCTAAATTGGTAAAGAGGAAGGGTTTTGAGAACCTTTCTGAAGGCGATGAGGTTTGAGAGGGATCTGATCCTCTGTGGGAAGCTGTTTCTGGGCGATTGCACAGGAGGGTATTCGGTGGGGGATTGATGTTCATAGTCTGTGCTAAAGTACTGGTCACTTAGCCGTAAATGTACTGAAGGTTGAGTGTTCTAGCTCTTGTGTGTGAGGAAGCAGCAATTACCACAAATCAATTTATAAGCAATGGCAAACAATCTTAATGGGCAGCGATAGATAATAAATGTACCTAAACGTACAAAAGTTTTAAAGCAGTTGTCTGCACAGCTATACTCTTAGAAGGTGCAAGTGGCCACTTTGAAGTTGGTGCATTGCGCTCTGTTAAGATTGCGTTTTATTAGAGGTCAAATTGGAAGTGGCATTTAAAACCCTGTGTTAGGAGATTCATGTTTTTTTGCTAAATTGGAAAAGGTCATGTTTGCTGGAAACTAAAGGACTTTTGGCACTTATGGATGACTGGTGGGCCCTCCTGCCCAGAAAGATTCAGCGGCACAGTGCCTTATAAAGTGACTTGCCTTGGATTCAAACATCTTTTCTAAGAAATGAAAGGTTGCTAAAAGACAATCTAATTGCTGATTTGCATTGTAGACTATTCTTTAGAGACCCGAATTAGAGATCTAACCAATTGGGACATGAAGTAATGGTCACTGCCACAGACTGACAGAAAATACTGCCTTTATCCAGACTTCCAGACTTTATTATTTTTAACTCTCCTCCTTGAAAGGATAAGTAGAATAGATTATGGGATTAAAATGTGTGTGTCCATCTCACTGGCAAGACGATTCAAGGGTGTGCAATGTTGGTTAAAGAGGGCTAAATCTGCATCCAATGTTCTGGATTACCACTAACTATAAAATGAGCATCATTTACATTCAATGGATGTAAACCAACCTTATTTTATCCTGAATTGGATATCGCGCTCTGATCTTTGTTTTTCACCTGTGAGAGAGTTCAGGTGCGTTACTAAGATGAAGCCCAGCATCAGGGTAAAAAGGAGCAGGCCTGCTGGCATATCCCTATAAAGACGACCTCCACATGCCAAGCAGAGAGGACTTGGGTAGTTTGGGATCTGGAGCCTCCATCTAAAAAGGTAGTAGAAGGAAGCAGACATTGGCCAGTGTCTTTATATATTGGAGTTATTTCCTGAATTATATAGGGTACCAACATTCTTCCTATCAGCCGCTACTGAGCACAATGCACACAATAGCGGATGATTGCCATGCATTGGAGGGTCCATCCTATTTGTGAGTGTTGGAAAGGCAGGAGATGGACATTCGGCTGTCGCCAGGGACAATGGCACGTTCAACAGGGATTATAAAGGTAAACTGGATAAGGCAGTCACAGAGGTTGGAAGGAGTGAGAGTTTTAGGGTCATGGACCATGCATATATGATGAACTCTGCTCGAATCTTGCCATCCAGTGTTACTCGTCAGGATATTTTGGGTCGAGCATCTGCATCTTAGTTATAAACTCGGCTTCATAGGCGTAAGAATCGTAGTCCATAGGCGTAAGAATCGTAGTCCATTCAGTTGTCTGCAGTTTCTGAAGAGTAAGTAGCTCAGTTGCATGCTGTAGGCTTGGTCTATGAGGCTCCAGAGCTTTGGTCCTTGCATTCACAATAACACGCTCCCTGTTATAGTCCTTAACCCCCGAGCTATTAGGAGATTTCTTGTTTTCACAATGTAGTTGCATCTTAGAACTCTCTTCTAGATCGCCTTTCTGCACGATATTTGAGAGGGTTTATTCTGCTTGGAAGAACGATAATGGTTAACAGAAGGCAGCTCTTCGCCTCTTGGCCTTTAATCTTAAGGCTGATGACTCCCACAGTAACCCTGTTGGAGTGGGTTCTCTCCAGAGAGGAGTCTGACCACTCCAGCACACAGGGTCAAATCATATTGAGTTGGTGCAGCCTCTCGCCCTCCCACACTGCACACTGGGTTGTCTCCGTTTGAACCTAAAAGCCAGCGTGAGCGCAGAGTAACTGGTACTGATGGCACTGTCAATCAAAGCCTTCCTGATGGTTGTGTGACATCGACTGATATTACCCGTCGAGAAAAATAAATGTTCCAAGTGGAATACAAAGAACTCTGCTAACCCATGCGGTGTCCGCTCCATGTATTTTTTTCAGAGCATCAATGAGCTCTTTCTGCATTAAACCCCCTCCAACCTAGATTCTGCCCTCTTGTCTTTGAGCGTATTATGTTCTGTCTAGCGCAGGAGGTTCCAGGCGAGTTAGTAAATTCAGAAGCTTTTTTGGGAAGAGAAAATAACAAAAAGGACACATTTGAATTAAACATCTGCCCAGAATATCCATTTGATGACATTTGGGACAGCTCAGCTGCACTGCAGTTAAAACATTGTACTCACTCTGTGTGTGACAGGCGGGCAGCGCGGGGTTCCCATAAGTCAGGCTATATATGATAATTTAACATTGACCATGTATATGGCCTGCACCATGAACTTTATGTGCTACTCCATAGTATTTAATTCATCAACCTTGATAGGATGAGCCGCAATTTCTGGTGACCTGCAGGCCAGATGTTATGCAGCAGGGGCTCAGCCCACTGAGCTGTATTTTGACAGTTCTTTCTTAGAAGCGTTTGGCATGTAAACACCCCCATGTGTTAGCAGATGTTATGTTATTTTAATATAACTTATTAAGCGCACGAATACCCGGAGGTGTCTTGGCGCTAAACCTGAACGTAAACCCTGAGGAATGAAAGGGGAGAAAGAAATTCATTTAAGAATAGCCATATTTTCAGGTCTTTTCAAAATAAGGCAAGAGAATTGAAATCAGAAAGCTGACGATTACCATTAATATTGTTTCACGTCAGTCCTCTGGGTTCCTCTTCATTACAAAAATAGTAAGAATCCCACCCCCCTGAGGTCGGGCAGTAAAGGCAGGGTCACAGGTTTTAAAAATTGCTCTGAAAGGTTTCCAAGACCTTGGGAATCAGAGAGAGTTTACTTTGAAACCATGGAAACGAAACCATATTTGGCAGCAAGATCTATTTGCGATTACCCATAATCCTTTACTATGTTTTCGGATTGCACTTGCCTACTTTCAGAGCGCCCGCCCTAGGTAAAAAGCTGGTGGTGGGGTGGACAATGGAGGCTTCTTGCTGGGGAACTTATACCGGTGACGCCCAAAGGGACAGAAACAAGCGTGCAGGGTGGGGTCACACTGCCATCAAACAGTAACAAAAGGCATACGCGTTTGTATTTAATTTTTTTTTCCTTTTCATTGGTCATCCTCGCCTTCAAGGCACAGATTCCATTTAAGGAACCGGTTGTGGATGTGCTCGAAATCGAACCGACATCCCACAACCAGAGTGGACACCAAGTAATCGAACACCTGTAGTAGCATGCCATGTGGACGTAAAAGAACCCAGGACAACTCTATAACATTTTCACCAAAAATTACCTGAATAATCATGGGTAGTATATATATTAATGTGAAGACACAAAGAGGAAATAGGTATTTTCAAAAGAGGATGTTCTTTTATTATGTTTATAAATATATCAAAAAAAGATGTATATTCGTATTATACAGGTACTACCAACGGGCAGAACCGCCCAGTACTGTCCACTCACACGTCGTTCATATCTACACTCATAACATCACATACATATAAGAGACTAATACAACTCCAAATATCTGTGGACAATATATACAGTGCATATGTCCTTGTCAATGATGACATTATATAATTATTTAAGATGATTCATCTACATTCTTCATGATAATAGAGTTAAATAGTGGCAAGTTGAGAAAATTCCTCTCAATTCTTTATATGACATGCCATGTGAACACCCCCTAAACGCACGTATTTCACATCTCAACGAGCTAGGGCGTCGTTTCAAAGACAAAAAAAAATCTGAGGTATCTTATTACGATTTTTTTTTTTTTTTAGAAAACCCTCGGTAAAAAGGTAAAAATATTTGGCTGCAAATTTCGAAGCAAGAGATTTACTGTTAAGAAAAAAGGTCAACAAACATACAGTGAGATAGCATGTGACAGGAAATGACATGCGACCACTTGTCAACGTCAGATTGATTCGATAGGGGTCTCCCTTGAAGAAGAGCAGTCATTCCGAAGGCGAATCTTTCACAGAAAATGTTCCATGACTGCAGATTTTAAATGGGCTACTCAACTCCATTTGTGTGATTTTGATGAATATTCAAGCACGTTCTGCCTCTTTTGTCTTAGTGTTAATGTGATAATGAAGCAGAAATTGGCATTTCAATGGTATGTTTAACGATCTGCAGATTTGTACCCGTCGTAAATCGTAGCATCAACAACCACGGTACAAGAAGGGTCTAGTAGTTAATGCCAACTAGCTTCTCATACGCCCAAAGTTTCATTCTTGGATTGAACTCCGCTTGGCAGAAAAATGTCCAAGGTGGCGGACGGCTACTGTGCATTTGAAATTGAGAACTAGTTATGTGCAGCCCTCCCTGATATTTATTGGCCAAAAGAATAAGAAGGAAGGAGGGACCAAGAGCACCGGCAATTGTGGGGATGAGGGTGGGGGACAAGGCGGCAATGTTTGGAGAAGGGAACCCTGAGTAAGTGGTAAGCGAGATCACCATCATTTTTGTTCATCACGTTCTTCAGACTGGTGCTGTCGTTGGCTTGCTGGCATGCATGCATGCCAAAGTACCTCTTGATCTATCCATGGGCAGCCATCCGTTTTGTGCAAATTAATTGTTTTCCATTTTGGAACAAGAAGAGACTCATTCCGGCAGGTGTGGTGCAGCCACTCCACTCTCTCGCAATGATCCTGCACGGTGCGCGTGCATGTCCATAGCAGCTTGAAGTCCTTCACTCTCCCCCTTCGGACAACTAACCTATGTCTGAATATGACTCCTGTCCCACCATGTGCTCCTCAGACCTGCTCAATGCATGCGCTCACCTCATGTATGTGGCATGTTACAAGCTCAATAAAACGACAAATCAAAGAACTATAGCTTGATATGCTCACTGTAATCCACACACAACATTCCATGTAAACTTTGACTTAGTGGGACAGACAGCTGGCTCTGCCCGCTGGGGCGTGTGTATGGGGTTGTTGAAAATGGGTTTATTTCCTTCCATGTCACACCTTTCCTGTCAGTGCTGTTTCATGTCACATGCCTCTTCTGGTCACAGCCATGTTCTTCTGACCCTGCTTACCTGGCCAACCCTGCAGCCACTGCTCACATTTCCAGTCACTACCCCTCTCTTTAATTACTGCCCCTTTCATCTTTCAATGTCTCTCACTCGTGCCTCCTACTACCCCACCCTGTTAATTTTCCTCTCACTTCTCACAACCCACCTCTCCTCTCACAGCTTACCTGTCTGGTGGCCACAACCGCTCTTCGGTCCTACTCACCTGTCTCTAACATGAGTGCAGCTGGTGCAGTGGCTCAGGAGTGTCTGGGGCCACAGAACCAATATTAATGGGCTTCTGGGCTCTTATGATTCCAATCCCTTTCCCTTTCCTCCTCCACTGATTGGTCCTGCATTTGACCGTCATTTTGGTATACTGGAGAACCTTTATGGTATAGTTATTTAAAACCATCAGAATTATAAATACAGTACAAACAATACTCAAATAGTCACAAACGTACGTCGTTATACTCTTTATACAAGTTAAAATATTAACATAAATTATTAAATGTTGATAGCCATTATCATAAACTGAGTCTTGTTGAACAGAGTTCTTAAAAAGCATTCTTTTTTTTATTTCACATCAGCTGCATCTTTAGCATTGACACCCCGTGCTTTGTCTGCACCCCTCTTCTCTGCCTTGTTGGGTTTTGTTTGGAGCGCAGGGTTCTTGGCAGCCTTTTCTTGCTCGGATTTGGCCTGTGTAATTGAGTGCAATCTGATGTGTCAACTTTGATGGGTGAGACAGTTGACAATAATTACAGCAGCAGAAAGGGAATTTCTCTCCTCTGCCATTTTACGCTCTCTTGTCTGGAGCTGCCTGCTGGATAAATGTATGCTGGATTTTGGCTTCTCCTTATCTCTAATTAGCAGTTATTTCATTAGCGCATTGAGGTTGTGTGGATAGCATCTGGTCTCGTCTGCAGCTGTTCATACATGGCTTCTTAGGAGTGACATAGACACCGATTTATCTGCCTTACCAGCCTCATGTAATAAAAAAATACATAAATAAAAATCATATTCATACATAGATGGATTATGGGCTCTAATTCACATTGTGCTTCCTCCCTTTAGTGTATGCATCATGGGGCAATAGGACACTTCAGAAACTGACTCTTGTGCTGTGAGTGGCACCTTATCACAAGTGCACATTCGCCTAAAAATAAGGGCACTGCAGTGGCAGTGCTGGTGGGCCAGTACTTTGCCATTTTTTCTCCTTTTTATTCTTTCTCCTTTCTTTGTTTTAGTCCTCTTTGTGTTCAAACTATGAATTCAGTTTGATAGTAATTCAAAGCTAATGATACTCTACAACATAGCTAGTAATATTCCTATTCTCAGTACACTGACCTGCTAGGGAGCATCATCAGCCTTCTTTTTAAATTGTGTGCAGTGGCTTTTATTTAAAAATTCTATTGCTAGCATGTGGGAGCCACGTTTAAACGGTACCGTGTTTTTTTTGTGTGGCATCTGCTTGTGGTAAAAAAAAATAATATATATATATCTATATATATATCTATATATATATCTATATATATATATATATATATATATATATATATATATATATATATATATATATATATATATTTATATTTATATTCACGGAAAAAACCATAGGTTATAGACCATATATAGTTAGGAATTAGCATTTAAAAAACCTTATTTTACTCGCACAAAACCATTGAAATTCCATATATAGTTAGTTGCACTAACTATATATTGCGCACCCGCAATCCACTGCTGATGATGTCACATATTACATCATTCATGACATGGTCAGTGACATCACTGATGACATCATTCATGACATCTCAAATGACATCACTGATGACATCACTGATGACAACATCCAGTGACTATGTTTCTGTAAAGTTAAAATATGTCTTACATATTGAATAATGACTGGATGTATAAGTGTCTGGACGAAGGATTTAGTAGGTGCATGACTGAATGTGAGTGATTAAATGTGTCTCACTGAGTGCATGGGTTAGTGACTAAACTGTCTTAATTTGTGCATCATTATGTCTGTTGTTCTGTAAACTGCTGCATGTGTTGATCAGTAGCTATATGAGTAACTATATGGGTTATTGATTGATTGCCCAAGTATTTGCATGGGAGACTGAGTGTGTGTGTGGCTGGCTGGGAGGTGTGTGACTCTGTACAGATCAATGTGTACTTGTATCAATGATTGTATAAGAGAGTAAGTATGTGTTAGTATATGGTTGAAAACGTAAGGTGCTCTATGTTTAACTGTATAGAGTAGAACATGGAAGTGTGATTGATTCTTTACAGGACTGACTAGGTGTGTGAGTAACTCCATGGATGAGTGGCAGAGTGTGAGTGTCTGTATAGGTGTATGAGTGCATATGATAGTGTTCTAAACATGAGTGATTCTATGTATGAATGATTGTATGGGTGAATGAGTGAATGTGTGTGTAGACGTAGGAATCAGTGAGTACGTATGTAGTAACTAGTATTGGTGTGTCAATGGTTTCAAAAATTATACTCTGTTTTTAACACTGGGTGAAACAGAGGTTATATTAAAATGTGAGGAGATGCATTGTATTGTCACATGAATGATATCATCAGTGATGTGGTCATTGATGTCAAATGAGATGTCATCAGTGATGTCATCAGTGATGTCATTTGAGATGTCATCAGTGATGTCATCAGTGATGTCACTGACCATGTCATGAATGATGTAATATGTGACATCATCAGCAGTGGATTGCGGGTGCGCAATATATAGTTAGTGCAACTAACTATATATGGAATTTCAATGGTTTTGTGTGAGTAAAATAAGGTTTTTTAAATGCTAATTCCTAACTATATATGGTCTATAACCTATGGTTTTTTCAGTGAATTTTCAAGGTTTTGTAAATGCTAATTCCTAACTATATATGGTCTATAACCTATGGTTTTTTCAGTGAATTTCAATGGTTTTTTAATAGCAAATATCATAAGCTGTCGAATGTCAAGTACGTGGTAAGTGAAAACATTTTCGTGTTTATGCACACTGATCTGCTTTGAATGGTGCCCCCCCCCCCCTCATTTCTATTACGAGTACTCTCTCTTTGCAGATAGTGAAAGGTAGTTAACGCAGGCCTTTGCCCCCGTTGTAATCCGTCGTGCCTGCTTCTCTCTCCATTTGATTGATTGTTATCCAAGTATTTACTGTTTTAGAATTAGTTCTCTTTGGTTCATTCTCTATTTACAAACAAACACAGAGTCGCAATACTCTGTTTAGTCTTTGCAGATAACGAAAAATCGTGTAAAAAAAAAAAGAAAAGGAATCGAGTAAAATCAGTAGGCCACTAATGGGATCTCTTTTTGACCTCGCTAAAATAGAAACAAATACCAACCTTGGGACACGTTTCAACGGCATGGCAAGAATAAGAGCTCTTTTGTCTCAGAGAGAGGTGGCCTTGAGTTCGGCCCGTGAAACTTTCGTACTTCACATAGCGAACACCCGTACAGAGGTGCACACCCTTTTCAATTAAGATTTGCCTTTCAATTTCAGCAACATGTTTCCGACTATCTTTAACGCATCCTCCACAAAGTCCCTGGCGCACTTTTTTAAAGTTGTTACCAGTGGTCTCGTGACTTCATTTGAGAAAATCTTTGGAGTCATCCCTGCTTCCTTTCATTCCATTTTCTCCACTCTGGTTCGTGGATTGGCATTTTTACTTGCATTACCAGCGGACGCTCTTGTGCTTTTTTACATTTTTAAATATGGATGTCCCTCCTATGCAACCTCACACCCTGCAGCTGCTGACACTGTTCCGCAATCGCATGCTAGAATATTATGGCACAATGCCGTTGGCGATATTAAGCACGGCATATGGATTATCTTTTCGATTCTCCTACTTCACCTGTGTCCAGCCTGTATTTCACTGCCTGACCTGTGATTTCGATTGGGCCATTGATTTGTGTCTCTGCGGACCGGTTTCTCCTGACGTCGACTTTAATCAGCTGATGACTCCTATCATTACTCACGAGTTGGTTTGTCCTGGCGAAAGGATTATGGCTGTGGCATTGATGCATGGACTACTTGGTCCCTGGAATTTACTGGCGGCAGCACAGTCTTTCTTGGAACAGAGCTTTCTTGAAAACCCACCGAGCTGTCCTCTGATGGTGATAGAGGATCCGGTGCTGGGAGAGCACGTATGTTCTTTTCCGCTTTTAAATTGGATGGCTGAACTGTTTTCGGATGAAGACGGTGACTTCCTATTGGAGGCTGTTGCAGCTTATTTTGCATACACAGTTATGTCATAGACCTTTTTCATGTTTGATATGCTGAGTACTAGCATTTCATTGACAATTCATTGACTTATTTGTCAAGTTTTTATTATTTACCTTGCCTATTGGCTTAAGACTCGATAAAGTACTTGGCTGTTTTATTTTTCTTTAGCATTAAATTTTCCTAGTTTTTAATGCTTTACCTTGCGGACCGTCCACATATAAACTTGCAATCTGCTCTCATGAGATGGCACTTCTATTATCTTATTCAGTTCGTTTCCGGATCATGGGGAGGTGTCATCTAGGTCCTGGATATCTTTACACCGTGTTAAGTTAGCATGGGCTCATTACCGGTTTAAACGCCATTTTTCCTTTTTTGCAACTTCTGCACAAGACACTTAGTTGTTGCTTTAGCTTTCCACCTAGTAGTGTTGCAGGGTTTCTGTACTCACACAGAACTGTGCACAGAGGAGTGGAACCTCGGCAAATTAGGGTGTCCCAAAACTTACCTTAGCAACCAACTCACCCCTTACCGAGCTAGCTACAGTGTCTCATTGGACATATCAAACTCCCAATGTTTAGACAAACCAGAACATGAACTTACAGTACCTCAGGGTACGTGGGACTCATGAACACTCTTTTGTTATATTATCATTACAAACCAGAACATGGAGTAAAGAAGACACATGTGCATTTGAAATGTTTATTTACTAATGCCGTCTTCTCAGGCGCAGTATCTTAGATAATACAAGTATACTTATTATCAGTATCAAAATTATCAGCATAGTTACTAAGACATAAAAAGCGAATGGTGACAGCATGTTAACATGCTGTAATGAATAAGAGTTAACAACACTTATCTCTCACCCTCCCTAACACATATATTATATTATTAGCTAAGAAGGTCTCTTTGGGTTGTTTTAGGGCGGGCCCATACCTTAGTGTCCTAGCATGAAGGAATCACATCAGCATACACCAGCTCTCTCTGCATGTGCACCGCATCAAGTGTGTTAACAATTCTCGTGCAAAGCAATATCAATCCCGCCTCAAGCCCAAGTTGGCAAAGGCTGCACTTGTGTTATGACTATGAAGGCGTGGAGATCAGACCTCATAACAATTCCATATCGTGTTGCTCCTGAAACTTCAGCACTCTCCGTGCAGACATGGTTTATTAAACAAAACTGATATCAGAGCAATAACATATTATTCTCACATACACCACGGCAAACCACTAGGTTGAAAGCTAAGTCAACAATTAAGGGTCGTGTGCAGAAGTTGCAAGAAAGGAAAAATGGCATTTAAATCTCAAATGTACCTATGCTAACTTAACACGATATAAGGATATATAGGAGCTATACAACACCCCCCCATGATCCGAGAACGGACTAAATAAGATAACAGAAGTGCCATCACATGAGAGCAGAATCCAATTATAAACGAGCATGAATAAAAATTCAATTATAAAAACTAATGCTAAAAAATAGCCCACAAGTATAATGTGGCTCAAGCCAATAGGCAAGCAAAAATAAAATGTCTTGACCAAAAGTCAATAAAATCAAGGAAATGCTATCAATCAGCATGTCAATTTGAGGCAGTGTCTATGATAAGACTGTATATGAAAAGTAAGCCGCAACAGCCTCCAGGAGGAAGTCACTGTCCTCATCCGAAAACAGTTCAGCCATCCAATTTAAAAGATGAAAGGAACATACGTGATCTTCCAGCACCGGATCCTCTATAACCATCAGAGGACAGCTCGGTGGGTTTTCAAGAAAACTTCGTTCCAAGAAATTTCGCGCTGCCGACAACACATCCCAGGGACCCATTAGTCCATGTGCCACCGCCAAGGCCATAATCCTTTCGTCAGAACAAACCAACTCGTGAGCAATGATAGGACTCATCAGTTGATCAAAATCGACGTCAGAAGATATTGGTCCGCAGAGACACAAATCAATGGCCCAAAGGAAATCACAGGTCAGGCAGCGAAATACAGGCTGGACACAGGTGAAATAGGAGAACCGAAAAGATAATCCAAACGCCGTGCTTAGAGTCGCCAACGGCAGTGTGCCATAATAATCAAGCATGCGGTTGCGAAACCGCGTCAGTAGCAGCCGAGCGTGGTCTTGCACAGGAAGGGCATCCATATTTAAAAAGGCAGAAAACCACCAATGCGCCAGCCGCTAATGCAAGTAAAAACGGGAACCCTCCAAATAAGGATGAAAAAATAGAATGGAAGAAGGCAGGGATGACTCCAAAAATCTTCTCAAAGGAAGTCACGAGACCACCGCTAACAACTTTAAAAAAATGTGCTAGGCCCGTTGTGGAGGATGCGTTAAAGATAGAACGGACCATGGCTCCGAAATGCAAAGGCAAATCAGTATTTAAAAGAGCCTGAACCTCCGTACGGGTGTTAGCAATGTGAAGCACGAAAGTTTCACGGGCCGAGCTCAAGGCCACCTCTTTCTGGGACAATAGAGCTCTTATTCTAGCCATGCCGCTGAATTCTGCTCCCAAGGTCGGTATCTGTGGCCAAATGGAAGACTCCCTATGTTCACGTGTGGGAGGATAAAGAACATTTCTGCAGCAAATAACTCGCTCACTAACCGTTACTATGAAAGCTATACCTTTAATTAAACCACAACAGTTTTCATTATTGAGCATTAAATAACTACCATTCTCTAACAATTTAAACGTGGGGATGATAGCAGGAACTGGCGTGCCCTGTAAAACGCAAGCCATATTCGGTCGGTCCTTGTTACATGAACCGTGTAACTGTATGTGTCTGCACATTAAAGAATGATCTGGCGTCTCAGTACACTCATCCCCTGTTAGATAAACTTCTTGTTCATCCTTGAAACATCTGTATGTGTATGGGAGTGACCAGACCTCATGAAGAAAACCGCTACCTAAGGGTTCAAAACGACCTATTGGCACATATTTCATACAATTTGAAAACTTATATAAAGCAAAAGGCAGTGTTATTAAACCGTGGATAAGCCACGTAGCAGCAGTGGCTTCTGCCACAGAAAAAGGTAAAGACTCCAATCTTTCAATATGGAGCATAGAAAAGGAAGCATCACGCATTGAAAGCAAGCGTTGTTTGTCTGTCAAATTAAACGGGGAAAATAAAGAGGAAACGTTCAAGTATCCCCAGGGAACTTTACCCATTTTCAGAGTCTGAAGTGTCCATGCAAACTGCATGATTGACCGTAATTGATTTTGACCATGGTATAATACTGACACTTCATCATGCACAATATCAACAACAGACGACACAATATTATCTAATGTGTAAATTCTAGAGGAAAGCACGTTAATGCTATTGTCAACAACTGCAAGCACTTTCTCAAGATTCGCCTGATCAATAGCCCTAAGGCGTGAAGCGGCCTCAATCTGTGAGAGTTTCCAAATTTCATTGTAAACCCCATATAACCACCTTTTCGACCTGCCACTAGCTGGGCCTTTAATGAAATCATTCAAATCCACGTCTGCATTCAGTTTGGAAAGGTGATACTTAACCGCAGGTAAAGTTGAATGTTTCAGCCAAGCTTGACACAGCTTGCCCACAGAGTAAGAGGTGACAGTATGACTCAAATCAAACCGGGGATCAGATCTAACAGTCTTAAAACCGTCAGATTTATTCAAAAACCTTTTTTGGCAAGAATCAGCACTACGGTGCCAAAGCAGCCAACCCCTGGGATTCATACTGGAAATGTTAAAGGAGGAATTAAGAAGCAGAGCCTGTATATCTTTAATGGACAATTGAGTAAAATTACTCCAATTATCATATTCCTCCAACTCCGGGAAAGACGGGGTGTTTAACCTTTTAGATGTAGCCAATCCAAAGCATGTGGTCTGGGAAATGGTTTCATTTAAAAACAACATATGATTCGGGATGAGACATGCACGGTGCAAAGCCTCAGTGCCTCGTACCTGCCAGGCCCTTGAACCCCAAACTGATTTAAGGTCTATTGTTTCCTTCCATAACTCATAGCCCCCAGTAACTAATTGATCTAGGAAGGCCTTTCGAGTACAACAATTTTGTATCGGTAAGTCTAACCTTGGACAGTGGCTGTTTGTGAAATTTAAAATAAAAGGACTCGGGATTGGACTGGTTAAAGTCAGTGAAATCAGTATACTTTTTAAGAAAAGTTTCTGAACTCCCTTGTGTAGGAGCTGGGCAATGTTCCCACTGAGTAAAATTAACAGCCTCCCTTCGGGAAGATGTTTTGTGTAAGAAGTGATTGCCATAATGTTGGTAACAGAACAATTCACCATAATTAGCAGATTCTAAATATAAATCCTCAGCATCAAAAGCAGCATAGTATTTCAAATCAGAAAACAAACTTTCCACAGCATTAACATCCCAATCATCAGAACGAATGTTTTGTTTCACCACATCCCCCATATTAACTCTTAGCACATTAGGAACATTAACGACTTCCGTTGGGCCATGAATCTGAAAACGAACTGCATCCCACGCGATTCCATCCAGAACAGGCCATGCTGTGATGTTAACCAAAGTCAAGTCTCTTTTTAATCTGTGTGTAGAATGTGAAGAGGAAAGTGGGGCCAATGTTCCATTTAAATGAGTAATGCAAGTTCTCTCCTCGACATAGCGTCCATTCATAATCCGAAAAAAATAAAACACAAAACCAATTGACATAAAAAGGTAAACCGAAAAAAGGACCAGCCAAATGTATATCCAAGGAGGAATCAAAAAATGTTTATTAAACAGGCTAGCATATACTGCAATTTGAGAGGGCTTTTTCGAGGCAAGGGAAGCAGAGTCAAAAGAAAATCTGGATTCCGTGGCTAAACGAGCTTGCAGGTCAGGCATGGACAAATCAGTGGGGTATGTATAGTCTGTCTCATCCATGTTAGTTCCGGGCAAATTATTTAATAATGGACTGGAAACAGCAGGTAATTCGATGGCCACTTCAGGTTCAATATTAGAGGCAGTGGGCATAATTGAATTTCTCACAATAGAAGGACAGGAAACAGCCGGTGTCATGCTAAGAAGAATCGGCCACTCTGTGTATCTTGACATTGTCAATAGAAATAAACCTGTTTTCCTTACGACCTGGAAGTGGTGGTAAAATGACTGTTCTTGTGCCCTTCACTCCAAGCACTGGGACTGGAGCTCGATAGGAGGGACCAAACTCTTTCTTGTTGTCGATCTTCTCTCGAACCAGTTCTCCAACTTGGGGTAGCCAGCCAACTACCGGGATCTGCAACGCATCATCCGGTGTGGAGGGCAAATGTTCCTTTGCAAGAGTGTCTCTGGTCTTTTGTAGATTCTGTAAAACATTGCAATGTTCATCTGCGTCAAAGGAAGTGGCGCGAACCACAGAGTCTAGACCGTCAAGGTCAGGGACGTACATCTTGATGCCAAAGAGCATTTCGTATGGGGTCCGCCCACCCAGAGACCTTCTAGGGAGATTATTAAGAGCACGCTGCACGCCATAGAGGTGAGCCAGCCAGTTTCTGCCAGTGCCTATAACTCGGGCTGTCAAAGATTGCTTTAAATCACGGTTCATTCGTTCAACTACACTATTACCCTCAGGTCTGTAGGGTGACGAAAACTTGACTTGGACCCCCATCGAAGTCATGGCATCCTTATACGCCTTAGAGGCGAAAGCCGGACCCTGATCCGAATGGAAGGTACCACAGGCAAAAATCCCTATAAAGATACGCAAATCTCTAATGACAGTCCGTGAATCAGCGCTGCGATGTGGCCATACCCACACAAAGCGTGTGCATGAGTCAACTGCTACTAAGATGTACTTATACGCAGTATCAGATGAAAAAGGACCGCAGTGATCTAAATAAACACAGCCTAGTGGTTTATTAGAAATGTACAACTGAGTCTGTGGCGGACGCGTAGCAGTTGAAGGTTTAATCTGCTGGCATATGTCACAAAGAAGGACATAATCACGCGTCTGTTTGTACAGTCCCCGCCACCAGAAACGTTGTTGTAGTTGCGTTACAGTGGCTGAGACGCCCGCATGCGCAGACGCCACACCTTCATGAGCCGCTGTAATCAAGTCTGCTCTGCGATCCGAGTTGGGAATCAGCCGTTCCCCAACATCAGGAATTGTCACAAAAGGAACCTTTTCGGGACTTAAGTGGTATTTATACTTCGAAGGGAATCCCGCAGGATGTTTACTTCCCTTCTCAGAGGCAGCTATCGCTGCCAAGATGTCGCTATCAATCTTGGTTTTAGACCTAGTAACTGCTGCGACTAAGTATGTAGATACTGCTGATTTCGCTGCTTCATCAGCAAGCGAGTTGCCAACAGCGTGAACTCCTACGCGCTGATGACCGAGAGTATGAATCACATAAACGAGTGGCAACATAGCCTTAAGCTCTGCCACTCGAACCCAGATCATTTTATGTTTTATTGTGCTACCCTTGGAATCATGAAAATCATTTTGAATCCAAAAGAACAAGTTTTCATTGTAAGACTGGACACAGTAGTAAGAATCACTTACAATTAGAGTAGTAACACTTGGATCTGCGTACTCCAGAGCTAGTAAGAGAGCACGAAGCTCTGCCAATTGTGCGGTGCAATCGCCCAGGGGCAACGTGTGTACCTCCCTGGAAATGAACTCATCATTCAACATAGCACCGACCACAATGGCGCATGCGGAAACGTAGGCATGTTTAGAGCCATGCGCAACCTGCGCCGACCCATCAGTGTAAATGATGCAATGGAAGTCCTCCAAAGGTCGCATCGCCAGAGGAGCAGGATGAACGAATTCATACTGCAAGTACTCTTGCGACCGTAAGGAAGCGTCAAAAATAAACATGACATCCGTGGATGACAATGACGCAGCCCACTGAATCCACCGAGGGTGCAAAGCCTTTGAATTTGGTACACTGGCTTTCGTGACTGCCTCCAAATGAGGACAGGGTGTTACCACCAGCATGCGTTTCCCCTGTGACAGAGCTCGTTCTTTTAGAATTGCCATCTGTACAGCAGTTAAAACTTTTTCCACTGTGGGAAACCGCATCTCAGCCGAAGTGTACAAGTGTGACTTGTAAGCGATAGGTACTGTGTCACCTTCATTAAAAGTGAGGTATGTGAAACCCACCGTCCCGGGAATTATTCTTATTACCAGGTTGGTGTGGTTATCACGAGTCAGTAAATATTTAGAAGCGAGCAGATCAGCCTGCAAGGATAGCAAAATGGCTGAATGCTCAGGCAGCCAGCATGATTTTGAGAAAGTTGGTTGTATCAAAGCATACAAAGGCTTGATACGCTGGGCATATTCCGGAATGTAAGTTCTGCCGAAATTCAAAAAGCCCAGTAAAGACTGTAATTTTTTCAGTGTTGTTGGAGCGCGCAATTGTGCGCACTTCTCTAAGAAGTGAGGAGCCAAACCTCTACCTTCATTGTTGAGCTCATAGCCCAAAAACAACACTGTGTGTTCAGCAATGTGCGATTTTGCAAAGTTAAATTTGTAACCCATGTCTGCGAAGTTGCAAATAACAGAATTTACACGACACAGATGCTCCCAAATATCGTCGTCTGTGAGATATATGTCATCCACATACGAAAAAGCATCAGGGTCGAGTGCCTCCAGAATAGAGACAATTCGAGCGGTAAATATACCAGGACTATTCTTGTAGCCCATTGGAAGACGCCGGAATTGCTTTTGGACTCCAGCGCTCGTAAAACTGGTCCATTGGGAGCTAAAGCTGTCCAATCTGTGGGCATAAAAACCATTGGATATGTCAAGCGTTGTCTTGAAACGCTTACGCACGAGACTATCCACTAGGGCAGAGCCGTGGGTATTCTGTACAGCACAGTTACGGCAATGCGAGTTTAAATGCCGGTAATCCAAAACCAAACGATATGATCCGTCAGGTTTGTTCACAGTAAAAAGGGGATTATTCATCGGTGACACACACGTTTCAATAACTCCCTGATATTCCAATTGTTCAAGGATTTCCGCGACGGAAGATTTTGCTTCACGCCGAATGGGATATTGAGGTTGAGGCTGCGGCTGAGACCGCAACGGAATTTCGTGGCAAGGCGACAATCTATCCCAACCACATTGGTTACGGTACAGAGCCGGCGCGAGAGCCCGAGCCCACTCTTCTGCAAAATGCTGCGCATGCTCTTTCGAGACAGTGTTCGCGAAACTGGGTAGGATCACCTCCTCCCCTCGCGGCGCCGCGAGCACAAAAGGTGGGGGCTAGTCAGCCTCCAAAAGTAAAATATCATATGTAGAAGACAGATTCTCCCAAAATACACCTTTAACGGTACGCTGTATGTCACCTTCAATTAACAGGACAATTTCAAAAAGTCTTTCAGGGGGAGCCAATCTCGTATCGGCTGTTTCTATAACAACAAAAACTTCAGTCGCTGTCACCCTCAGTAGTGGACGGAGCGCCTCTCTGACTATGGTAATCTCCGCCGCGCTGTCCAGCAAGGTCAGAGCCCACGTCAGATTCCGAAGCCGCGTTCTCACTATCTGTGGCATATCTATGCGCTGTTAAGGCCGCGACTTTCTTCTTCGCAAACTGCGGACGCTTAGGCGTAGAATCCTCCTGCTTCACTGCGCCGTCTGTCTGGCGGGACTGACCACGTCCTTGCTGGCCACCACGTCCACGTCCACCCCCTCCTCCACCACCGGTCTTCTGGGCCGATGTTTCCTGAAAGGAACGAGGAGAGCGTTGATCAGAACCCTGAAAACGATCAGGTGATTTAATCATTGCGCGATCGCGCAAATCATAAACTCTGTCTGCCGGCGCAGGAGCTTGTATTGCAGGAACAGGATCCAGAGTTTGCCTAGTCTGCTTCCCCTGTGTCTGTTTTTTAGGCCAATTCAGTTTTTTGGACTTGGGCTGGACATCTGTCACTGCAGATTGTCCCTGAGGTTGTTTTTTATCCTTCACTGGAAAATATTTCAGACCTCTACTTGTGCGGCCAATTGTCTTATAAGCGGCCACCACAATCTTTGCTAACTGGCGGGGTTTGTCGGCATCGGGCAGAGCAGCCAAAGCATTCGACACCTGAAAGTTAACTGCATCTCCTTTAACATTGGAGAGAATGAGATCACTTACAATCTCAAATGAACCACACAGGCGCATACCCAATTCCACCGCTGCCTCTGGACCGTGATCATTCTGAACACGTCTAATGATTTCAGGCAGGGCATTCATAGACGGGGTGCCGAAGCACCTCGTATAAACTGCCGCAAAAGTTTTTCCCCAGCTTTCACAGTCAACAAGTTCAGGAGTTATATCCTTCGGTAGAGTAATCGTTAACATTCTATGTTTATCAGCAGGAGTAGAATTCGGAAAAACCGCCTCCAGTTGATCAAACTTCTCTGCTAGCCAGAATGGGAAGTCATCGTTGTCAACAGGACGCGCACCAAAAACCGAATTAACCATCACTGGATTGAGACGCATTCCGCCTCGTTCCATGGGAGCGGCCGCACCCCCCTGGGGACCACCAGGAAGATGTCGACCGATGTATTGCACGAATCACGGAAATGGAAACTACATGTAGCCTGCGAATTTCTGCCAGGGTACAAGCCCCGTGATTCGGGTGCGGGGTAAAGCCACCCAACGCAGGCCAATTAGTACCTGGAATTGAGAGTGGACCTAACCTCGCAGGGGACAAAGAGTGGGGGAGGGCGCCATCAAACCAAACTCGATGCTGCCAATGATCAATAGGTATTTCCAATGCCCTGTACGGCGTATATTCAGCTGGGACATCCGAGGCGGTGTAGGAGTGGAACAAACCAGAATTAGCGTCCACAGCCGGAAACGTAACCCAAGAGTAAAACAACTCGTAAGGAAACGCCGGATCTGCACATACCACGAAAATCACAGCCATCCCATCTACTGGGACCTGGTACGTCTGAAGATGGTTGCGTACCGCAACGCGACTATGCTGCGCAATAGCCACCGCTGCCGCCATTACAGAATTGGAAACAAGAAAAAACAAAGAATACTTTGTAGCACAACTGGGTAGTAATTCAAAGAAACCTTTTGAGAAAGAATCAAGCTTGAATAAAGACCTATTTCAAAAAATAGGTAGGTTTCACCGACACCCCGTTTTCCGGAAACGGATGTGAAGGGGTTAAGGCATGAACGATAAACTACTCGAGTGTCATGATATAAGACCACCGAAAACCGTTGGGCGCCATGTTGCAGGGTTTCTGTACTCACACAGAACTGTGCACAGAGGAGTGGAACCTCGGCAAATTAGGGTGTCCCAAAACTTACCTTAGCAACCAACTCACCCCTTACCGAGCTAGCTACAGTGTCTCATTGGACATATCAAACTCCCAATGTTTAGACAAACCAGAACATGAACTTACAGTACCTCAGGGTACGTGGGACTCATGAACACTCTTTTGTTATATTATCATTACAAACCAGAACATGGAGTAAAGAAGACACATGTGCATTTGAAATGTTTATTTACTAATGCCGTCTTCTCAGGCGCAGTATCTTAGATAATACAAGTATACTTATTATCAGTATCAAAATTATCAGCATAGTTACTAAGACATAAAAAGCGAATGGTGACAGCATGTTAACATGCTGTAATGAATAAGAGTTAACAACACTTATCTCTCACCCTCCCTAACACATATATTATATTATTAGCTAAGAAGGTCTCTTTGGGTTGTTTTAGGGCGGGCCCATACCTTAGTGTCCTAGCATGAAGGAATCACATCAGCATACACCAGCTCTCTCTGCATGTGCACCGCATCAAGTGTGTTAACAATTCTCGTGCAAAGCAATATCAATCCCGCCTCAAGCCCAAGTTGGCAAAGGCTGCACTTGTGTTATGACTATGAAGGCGTGGAGATCAGACCTCATAACAATTCCATATCGTGTTGCTCCTGAAACTTCAGCACTCTCCGTGCAGACATGGTTTATTAAACAAAACTGATATCAGAGCAATAACATATTATTCTCACATACACCACGGCAAACCACTAGGTTGAAAGCTAAGTCAACAATTAAGGGTCGTGTGCAGAAGTTGCAAGAAAGGAAAAATGGCATTTAAATCTCAAATGTACCTATGCTAACTTAACACGATATAAGGATATATAGGAGCTATACAACAGTAGTTCATCGTGGTTTACATGAGAATAATATGTTATTGGTCTACTATCTGCTTTACTTGTTAAACTATATCTGTACAGCGAGTGCTAAAGTTTCAAGAACAACACGATACAGAATTGTTATGAGGTCTGATCTCCACGACTTCATACTCATAACATAAGTGCAACTTCTGCCAATTCTGGGCATGAGGCGGGTTTTATATTGCTTTGCCGAACACACATACACAACAGTTGATGCGGTTCACATGAAGAGAGAGCTGGTGTATGCTGATGTGATTCCTTCAAATCTAAGACACTAAAGTATGGGCACGCCCTAAACCAACACAAAGAGACCTTCTTAGCAAATAATATAATATGTGTATTAGGGAGGGTGAGATATAAGCAGCCGCGGGCCGTGGAGGGAGTTACGATGGGGCAGGGAGGCGGGGAGGGGGAGAAGCAGGGTGGAGCCCTCTCTACCTTGCCCCTCCCCCTCCCCGCCTCCCTGCCCCACCGTAACTCCCTCCACGGCCCGCGGCTGCTTATAAGTGTTGCTAACTCTTATTCATTTACAGCATGTTAACATACTGTCACCATTCGCTTTTTATGTACTAGTAACTATGCTGGTAATTTTGCTACTGATAATATGTGTACTTTTATTATCTAAGGTACTACGCCTGAGAAGACGGCATTAGTAAATAAACATTTCAAATACACATCTGTTCTTCTTAACTCCATGTTCTGGTTTCTAAGAAATCTATAACGACCGACTGTTCATGAGTTCCACGTATCCTGAGGTACTATAAGTTCATATTCTGGATTGTCTAAACATTGAGAGTTTGTTATATCCAATGTGACACTGTACCTAGCTTGCTAAGGAGTTTTTGATTACTAACGTGAGTTTTGGGACACCCTAATTCGCCGAGGTTCCAATCCTCTGTCCACAGTTCTGTGTGACAACAGAAACCCTGCGACAGGGGCACCCCCGACCCTTGCTGGAGCTTCATCACACTTGCGATACAACTCCAGCAATGCATTCGCCGAGGTTCCAATCCTCTGCCCACAGTTCTGTGTGAGAACAGAAACCCTGCGACAGGGGAACCCCCGACCCTTGCTGGAGCTTCATCACACTTGCGATACAACTCCAGCAATGCGCCACCTTTACGGCACAGATACATCACGCATCTGTGCTGTTTTTGCCCCATGATGCGCCG
>NC_136070.1:333345375-333434799 GCF_964261635.1 Lissotriton helveticus
GTGGGTGCGTAGATGGAAATGGCCTGTTTTCATATTCTTATTATTTTATGCATTTCTTCATCTCTCTATGATGGTGTGTGTGCCAGGAGCCACTGGAGATGGTGAGTTTTTCAGCCAGATAGCCATGTGTGACAATTTTGATGTAGATAATAAAACAGGTTTAGAACATTAGTGCCAGGATACCCTCGCGGGTGATAGTGTGCTTTATAATTACACATTACATGATGTGGGTCAACCAGGGGAGCCAGTGGAGTTCTATCACTATGGAGGTCATTTCACATTTCTTGAGGCCCTTGATAAGGTGTGCTGCAGCAAGAATGGTGCCGCTAAAGAGGACGAGTGAGGAGTATGGGAAAGAGGTGCAGGACATTGCCACCACTCAGATGTATGAGGATTCAAATGTGAAATTGCTTCCCAGGAGGAATGGTTTCACTTTCTTTAATTGAGAGGTGATACTAGGCCATCTTTGTATTCTTGATGATGTGTTGCTTGAAGGTGAGTTAGTGTCCTAGAGTAATAGGAGGGACTTGGGATTGGGTAAAGTAAAGTTGGGGTTCGAAATAGTCCAGATTCTTATTGTTGGGCCAGATTTGGACTAGTCGTTGCTTGTTACACTTGGCGAATAGGAGGAATTCTGTTTTTTGGACAAGTCAATCCTCAGGCTGGTGCTGGACATCTAGGCCTGGATGAGGTGCAAGCAGTGTTGGATGTCTGGAGGAGACAAGGCTTTCAGATATTTTTGTGCATCATCAGTGTATTGGTGATTTTTTTTTTTTTTATTGGTAAGTAGAACCTCAAAGAGCTCCTTGTAGTGGTTGAAGATAATGGAGACAAGATGAAACCCCTGGTAACTGCAGGTGATCTGACTCTTCTGGGACCTGGTGGTGCACATGTGAATAAACTGATGTCTGTAGCATCAGTAGGATGTTTCCTGTGAATTTCATTTGAGCCCTCCTAGTGTGTATGAGTTTGAAGTAGTCAACGGTGATGCAGCGGAAAACGTGGGGTAACATTTTTTACCAGCATAACCAATTTTACTAACTACTAGTCTTTTCTCCTTATGAAATTAAATTTGGCCCATACCTATAACTGGTCTTCCGACGTACCTTTTTGAGACTTGTCAGGGACTGATTATTGTTAAGACAGATAATACCCCACTTATGAGGACTTACAACAAAGAGAATATTCTACAAACCAACTACAGAGCACATGTACGAATCACATTAATCATATTCATCAATAATGACACTCTGTTTACTTAACACTTAGCTTTTATCTAATTCTTTCAGCATATGAATTGGTCAATCAAAGACACATTATCAAATGACAGATCGCACAAGAGAAGTAAGTAATTCACAATAACATCTCATTTAACGAGCATGAGTGAGTTCATAGGAAGAGTGACAAAAGAGCATTGTAACAAAATCAATGCAATTACAGAGTATCATACGAACCTAGAGACTACTTTAGCACAGCGTGCTAAAATTCTGAAGAGCTAATTCGCCGGCCAGAAGGGAAAGCTGGGGCAACCTCACAAAGGTATGAGGAACAAAGTTAAAGAGTCCGGATCAGACAGCAGCAGCCAAAGAAGGAGCTTTAAGAAACAACCCCACTCTCGCCTCAACACATAAGTAGCTTGCTCTCACGAAGATGCTCACTCATTTTAGTAACTTCTAACACCAATGTTTATACCCTAAATGTTAAAGTCCATCCCTAATTTGTATCAAAGTCCAGGCATTTCACAGTTCTCATTGGTTCAGGAACATAGGGTGTTCAGGCACACCACTTCCGTTGCACCCAGCTCTCAAGAGTTCTTTGTTTAGAGCCATGCAGCCATCATCGTCTTTCAGCAGAGAAAATCACGATATTCTCCTTCCTAGGCTCGCGCACACTTTCAAAACATTTGCGACATTTTACCAGAGCAGTTATCCACAAAACTAAACATTTCTTCAGACAGTAAGGACGTTCCGTTAAACTCTTCCAGGTAGCCGTCGACAAGAAAAGAACACAACAATCATTACGAAGGACAAAATACAATTCTTTGCTGTCTACATTTGAAAAGCAGCAAATTAATCCTAACAGTGGTTTAAGGCCTTCTCTGTAATGCATGCCATTTTCTCTGGGAGAAATAAACAAACTCAATTATTTGTTCACATAAAAAGCTCCATTTCATTATTCACTTTAGTCTTCTATTATTCTGAATATAAACGCAAATATTCTGAACAAGTATTCTTATAGAATTAATATCGCTTGCGTAATACTCCTTTAACGTATTTCATTTATGTTGGACATAAAAACTCAAACCTCTCAGCATTATTTCTCTGCTGTCTTTCGTGCAGAAATCGTTTGCGGCCTACAGGAACCCTTTGTCATTTTCTCCTGCACATTTCTCGATTCTCTTTACAAATACCCCATGTTAATATTTTTCTGATTTAATTTCACGATTCTTGTTCAAAACTTTCACACAGCAGGAGGTTTAATCCGAGCAGGTTCAATTTGCCAAAATCCTGCTCCATCAATGGTGTTGAAGACACGCTACGTGATCTAATAATAACAAGAATCAAGGGCGATCTTTATCAGTTATCATAAGGGGGTGTCATATATGATTTGTAAAAGAGCTGTCTTTGTGCTGCAGTGTGATCTCTTATGCCAGATTGATAGTCACACAGGAGGTTTTTGGCAATGATGAAATCTTGAAGTTGTGCATAATTCGTTTTTTCGATTTTGATAATGAAGAGTAAATGAGCGATGAGCTGATAGTGTGTGAGCTCGTATGGGCTTACTGTGGGTTTCTTTAGGAGTGGTAGCATCTAGCCTGTTAGGAAAAGGATACCTTGAGTGAAGGAGGTGTTGACAATGGTATGTAGTGGTTACAGAGTTTTTCTTTGTAAGCCACATGCTACCTCTGTAATGCCTGCTCGCCAGTCAGGATGATAAAAAGGCTGTGGCACTTTTAGTCATAGCTCGCCAAGTAACCTCATTTTGCCTGGACTGTATCCTGTCATACGACAAGGGGTCTTAAACTACACGGACGATCTGCACAATGACAGTGCTGGCAGTGGCCTGGAATTTGAGGAGCACCTTGATATATTTGTGGCACCTTGGCATATCATGGCAGAAATCTGTTGAGATGTTCTCTGGCACAGGTATTGTGGTAAGCATTTTAGATTTTGAAACTGTTTATATTTCTTTTGACAGTGGATTGGTGGTGGTCATTTGCTACTGGGGTTCAGATTACCAGATGGGATTTATTCCTGCTGTTATGCAAAGTTTTGGGGAATGTCCGGACTATTTCTCCAGGCATTGCGTTTGCTAATAAGTGCATTAAGGAAAATGGAGAGGTCTGAATATACATACACAATAAAAAGAAAGTTGGGGTCGGGCCCCTAGAGGAATGTAAGCATGCACAAGTGCACAAACCTCTGCTCACACTCTGCACTCGAGAAACACCCACACTCCATGGGTATGGAGTTTCTTTCGGTTGTCACTCTCAATATTTATTTTTCTAGGTGGTAAATGTTAAAGGAATAAAGATCTACTCTCTTGCTTCTTTACTAATTGTATCCTTTTCACGACCATCAAAGGTTTTACTTCATAAATTGCCAAGGGATTTGGGGAAATATCCATGTTGAGGAATTTTCTGCCAACTTCAAGATATAAGACGGTTGAAAGCTAACCCCGAAATGTTCTTTACTTCGTATAGGTCTGGCCTATCTGCATATCTGTGCTCAGATGCAAAGCTGAGGTTGTCTATTGTGATGGTGCCTCTCGTCGCAGAATCTTGGTGCTTCTGTTTGTTTTTTTCATGCTCCCCTGACGTTTCCCCTATGAGAGCAGCACCAGGTGTTTGCAGAAGCGTCCTCCTCATTAACAGCCACGCACATCTCCTGCACATAGATCTATTTGCACGTGTGTGCTCCAGGGGTTTTAAATATATAATGTGAGCTGCAGGGGCTTTAACTGTATCATCCATTGCCAAGCTGGTTCAATATTTTTTGTTTTATGAATGTAAAGTGGTCCCTTTCTCCTCAGGGTGTACTTGACGTTATAATGGGATTTTACATAAATAATTTACAACTAACAATCTATAGAAGCTATGATTACTTTTTCATTTATTTATGCTTTTTTTTTATCCTGTTTTTGTATGTCCTGCTTATTGATTTTAGCGCCTCTGAGATCTACAAACAGGGCTTGGTGTAAACGTGGCAGAAAAGGATTGCGGTATCTTAGACATTGGGTGGTGTCTTCCGACACTTCTTTGGTATCTGTCTGTAAATTAACACAGTCTCCATGGGTGTGTTAGTAAGAAGACATGGAAGGAGAAGAGCGCTCGCTTCTCCCAGACAATGAGTAGTAGCCTATAGTGAGACATCTGACCTCCAGTAGTCACATCCATGAAAATTGGATTGCTTACGGCAGTAGTTGAGAGTGAGTAACCATTGGTTGAGTAATCCCAAAAGGCATTCGACCGAACATGTCCCACTTTGAAATGTAGCATTTTTGCTTCTCCTTGTGATTTTTTGATTTGTTTTATTATATTTTTTTTGTTTACTTGAAGTCAAATGTGACATTGTCAAGTCTCAGCATGTGTTTATTGGTTTGTCATTTCAGGAGGTTCTTCAGCAGCTGATCGTAATGAATTTGCCTGATATTTTGCTGATTGGCAAAGATCCTCTTTCTGGTAGGTATTTCTCCATTTTTTAAATGTGTAATTTGAGGGGGAGCGGTCTATCAAAAACAAAAATATCTCTGTTAAAACACATGCGTTTGGCTGTGTAATGGTGGCAGGGCTGGCACCTTCTTTTAGGTCTTGCCTACAGGCAGCTTTTATTTGTTTGTTGCTGAAGACTTATTGTGGACATTACCAATAGGGGAAAAACCATTACATGACATTTGTTGGTTTTCTTGATAATCTAATTTGCTTGCTTGCTTGCTTATTCGGTGGGTGTCCTTCCTCTTCTTGTGTTTGCCCCTCCTTTAATGCTTAGCTTCTTTACCAGCCTTTTGACTGGATGACTTTAATCCAGTCAGGCAGTCATTAAAACTTTATTTGGGTTGTTACAGCCATAAAAGTATACAAAATACATTTATAAAACTTTATAAAAACACAAAATATGTAAAATTTATAAAATTGCAATTCAGTCCTTTCCGGGAGGATAAACCCAATAGCTTTGTTATTAAACTGTATCCTCCTAGGATGTTAAAATCACAAGGGTGAACATGAGAAAACATATGTGACCAGGCCTTCCAAACACAATACATACATTAAAGTGCAATCTCGTTACCATACGCCTATACCTCTGTACTCTGGAGAACCCCCCTGACTCGGCTCATGTATTTCCCCAAAGCGCAGGCTATATCCAGATTTACCATCCCCACCAGGAGATCTGCAGCTTGCTTTCTATTCATAATCCTATAATTTTTGAATAGCGGGCCTAAAATCTCCTTACGTATATCAAGGGTCATCCTACAGTCTAATAAAATATGAATAATATCACAGGAGGTACCTAACGTACATGTGCAATTGCCATTACTATTTATCATGGAATTTTTAACCCTGGTATTTACATAACAGGGGTTTATGCCCATTCTCAGTTTTAAAACCTCTCTTCTTAAGTGCTAATTCGGCAACCTATCCAAGTAAGGGTAGGAATGGTCTTCTGAAATCCATACTTGGATCATATGGGACACCGATATTTTTTGCCGGAGATACTCTTGATCGCATATGCGGGACACATCCGCTCCCAATGACCGTAGTTCTTTTTTGCCTATATTAGTGTGTCCTAACTGGGTATCTAGTTCTATTCCTAGCTTCCCATAAGCTTCCTTTAGTGAGAGTCTTGTTTCTTTAGCCCACGATAACTCGTGGAGGCAATTTCCTCTCTACACCACTGTGATATTTTTCTGTAAGGTTCCCCTGTCTCCAGACGCTGCCAGAACCGTATTAGTGCCATCCTGGATGTAATTGCCCAGGAAGTGACTCCCATCTCCAATCTTGCTGCTTGTACCATTGCTGATTTCGGCAAGGAGAACAAGCTTTTTAGGATCATACCCTCCTCTTTATCCCAACCTTTTTTCCCACTAAGGAGGAGAACCTCTGATCCATGTAGGAATTGCGCGGGGACCATTGCCAGGTAGGCCTTTATAGCCGGCCCATCTGACAAGTCTCCGTAGAAGCTATTAAACCTTTTTAAGCCCTTTATACAGGCTGTTGCCCTAATTTTTAACGCTTCCAGATGGGTGGTCCATTTCAAGTTACTCGTGAACCATACTCCCAAATTTCTATATTCCGTTACCTTCTCAAGTTGTTCCGTACCTAAATACCAAGGGAAACTGGTCTTACTTTTGCCGAAACATAGGATTTTGGTCTTTTCCATATTTACTACCAGTTTTTTATTTAAGCAGTATTTATGGAACATATCTAGTTTCCTCTGCAAACCTATCTCCGTCTGGTCATGATCACCAGATGGTCTGCATAAAGCAGACAGGATATATGGTTACCCCCTAGCTTTGGGCTAGCCCCTCTAACCTCTTTTAGATTCCGAGGTAGGTCCGCTATAAAGAAAGAGAATAGCAACGGGGCTAATACACACCCCTGCCTCAGGCCATTTCCAATCTGGATCTTACCAGATAATCCACCTTCCACTGCTCACATTGAGATAGCTGCTGTATTTTTTTGCACTTATCGAATGTGTGTTTTTGCTCTCCTTGTAGCTCGCCACACCTTCACTGCCCATCTGTAAAAACACTGCAGTAGGTATATTTTACCAGGTTTGAGCAAAGTGCAAACTTGTATTGTACTTCTTTTTTTTTTTATATATCTTTTGCCTTTCATTCATTGCATGAAATCCTGGCTTTGGTACACAAAAACAGTATTTGTAGCCCTGGGGAGGATCAGGCTGCTGCACTCTGCCTGCATTTGAGGCTGAAGGTTTAGTTCTGGGGCTGGATTGCAGAGGCCTCTTCTCCTGTAGAGCCATAAATCTGGCTGCAGAAGAGATCAAATGCAAAGAGCATTTTCTCCAGTTCCAAGATATATGGAAAGTAAATAGCAAACGTTTTCTTTGAATTTTTACACTACCTCAGACAGCAGTTATGTTCATTTAAGTACCTGCAACTTGTCTTCTGTGGTATTTTTAAGTTCGATCATGTCAACAGGCCTTTTAAATTCTGTACATAGTTTCCTGCATAAAATTTGAAAAATAAACCATGCCATTTAGAGAAATTCAAGCTATTGAATTCAGTGGTTAGATAAGCAATATCTTTCGAAATATGCAGGCTTCTCCTCTAGTTTTTTCAAATGTTTTTTTTCTTTTCTTGAATTTTTTTTACAAACAAGCATTGGCAAAGCCTTTTACAGATTAGAATTCTTATGTATTTTATTTTTATTTGGTAATCTTTTTTTTTATTCACAATGCTCTTGAGACCATCCAGTACAAAAACAATGTTTACACACCACATGAAAGAGAATACAAGTGTTAACAAGAAAATGCTTGTTGGGGAACCACAGGGACAATCCGCAATCATCAACGCAACTACCCCTCCATGAGTGCCCCAGTTTCTCTGTACTTCCGCCAGGGCGCTCACACCTTCTTCCATTTTTTAGTGCACCCCCTACTTTAATATACAGTCTCTTCATCCCTCTGGCACCAATCAAGGTCACGCCTTCAGTCCTCCCACCGCGGGGGTGTCTGCGCCCCCCACCCCCTTGCAATATTTCGTTTTGCTACACCCGCAGCCGAGGCCAACCATATTTCCACATAACTTGACCAATCAGTGTCCCCTTTTGTCATCAACAAAAGCCACTTCGGGTCCATCGGAACCGTCTTCCCCACTACCCTAGACATGGTGTCAGTGACCTTCGTCCAGAAGGGAATGAATTCAGGACACTCCCATAGGATATGAAAAAAGGTGCCCTCCGGTTGACAACCCCTTACGCATGACGCCGACTGGCCCTTTCCCCATGCATACAGGTGTGTACGAGGGTAGTAAGTACGGTGAAGGATTTTAAACTGCACCAGCCTGAACCTTGAATGGATTGCTGTCTCTCTAGGACCCTGCAGCCAGTCTTCATCATCTAAACACCCAAGATCCATGGCCTAAGTTTGACCAATGCGTCAGGCATATTATTTATTAATTTACGGTAAATGGTTGATGTGGGTTTCTCCGTTATGGGGTCAAGCAACAACCTGTCTTCCATTGGGGAATATTCTGGACCACTCAGTATATGGGATCGTAGGGCGTGTAGGAGTCATATGTGGTGATATCGCTGTGAGGGATGCAACTCGTATTCCCTTTGGAGGTACTCGAAGAAGCGGGGGGAATCCCTTTTCTAGACATCCTCAAGATAGTCGATGCCGATCAGCTGCCACCCCTTAAATCTCGTTAAAGCGGTCACCTCTCGCATCTGTTCACCCTGCCACAGTGGTGTTCTCCCACTCAATGTGCCTGCCGTACCTAAACATTTATTTGCCTCTCTCCAACACTGTAGCACTACCTTAGTATGTTCAGGCCACGTCGTTTGCTGTCTCTGAGCATAAAGAAGAGGTTCACAATTGACCCTCTGCATAGCCGCAGATTAGAATTCTTGTATCTATTAATTGCCTTAGACAACAGGATGTGGGTGCACACCGCTGATCTCTCAGGCAAGGTTCGCCCCTGGCATTCTGGTAAATGCAGTCTCTTGTAGTTCGCTCTGATATTTTTGAGTATTTCTCCAAGCTTGGCGCAGATAGTGCTGAACTCTAGACACGTGTTTCTGTTTATTAACCATTATTTACAACAAGGGGTGGTGATGGACAGAGTCTCTGAATTAAGCAGAGTACTCTCACCCAGTCAAGAGATCAGGGCTAGATCCAACACCGTTTTTTAGCTCATTGCACCATCCCAGTTTCAGAACCTGGCTGTATGCAAATTAGTCTGTCCCTGGCCCAGTGCATCATGGGAACAGGGCAGACCAGACTACAAAAGCCAATTCTTACACTGGGAAGGAAACAAGCTTCCGGGGACCGGTTTCTGGCATTTCAGCCGTCTTCGGCCCGGCTTGCTTGAATCCTGATGGTGCAATGAGCAAGGGACTCGTATCTGAGTATACCCTTCCACGCTTAGGGTGGACAAAATTATTTACAACAAGGGGTGGTGATGGACAGAGTCTCTGAATTAAGCAGAGTACTCTCACCCAGTCAAGAGATCAGGGCTAGATCCAACACCGTTTTTTAGCTCATTGCACCATCCCAGTTTCAGAACCTGGCTGTATGCAAATTAGTCTGTCCCTGGCCCAGTGCATCATGGGAACAGGGCAGACAAGACTACAAAAGCCAATTCTTACACTGGGAAGGAAACAAGCTTCCGGGGACCGGTTTCTGCCATTTCAGCCGTCTTCGGCCCGGCTTGCTTGAATCCTGATGGTGCAATGAGCAAGGGACTCACATCTGAGTATACCCTTCCACGCTTAGGGTGGACAAAATTATTTACAACAAGGGGTGGTGATGGACAGAGTCTCTGAATTAAGCAGAGTACTCTCACCCAGTCAAGAGATCAGGGCTAGATCCAACACCGTTTTTTAGCTCATTGCACCATCCCAGTTTCAGAACCTGGCTGTATGCAAATTAGTCTGTCCCTGGCCCAGTGCATCATGGGAACAGGGCAGACCAGACTACAAAAGCCAATTCTTACACTGGGAAGGAAACAAGCTTCCGGGGACCGGTTTCTGGCATTTCAGCCGTCTTCGGCCCGGCTTGCTTGAATCCTGATGGTGCAATGAGCAAGGGACTCACATCTGAGTATACCCTTCCACGCTTAGGGTGGACAAAATTATTTACAACAAGGGGTGGTGATGGACAGAGTCTCTGAATTAAGCAGAGTACTCTCACCCAGTCAAGAGATCAGGGCTAGATCCAACACCGTTTTTTAGCTCATTGCACCATCCCAGTTTCAGAACCTGGCTGTATGCAAATTAGTCTGTCCCTGGCCCAGTGCATCATGGGAACAGGGCAGACCAGACTACAAAAGCCAATTCTTACACTGGGAAGGAAACAAGCTTCCGGGGACCGGTTTCTGGCATTTCAGCCGTCTTCGGCCCGGCTTGCTTGAATCCTGATGGTGCAATGAGCAAGGGACTCACATCTGAGTATACCCTTCCACGCTTAGGGTGGACAAAATTATTTACAACAAGGGGTGGTGATGGACAGAGTCTCTGAATTAAGCAGAGTACTCTCACCCAGTCAAGAGATCAGGGCTAGATCCAACACCGTTTTTTAGCTCATTGCACCATCCCAGTTTCAGAACCTGGCTGTATGCAAATTAGTCTGTCCCTGGCCCAGTGCATCATGGGAACAGGGCAGACCAGACTACAAAAGCCAATTCTTATACTGGGAAGGATTTTTTTTTTTCTGTTTATTAACCGTCATCAGTAGAGATTACAGTACTTATTTGGGGTTTGCTGAGTAGGCTGCCAAACATTATATCAGGTCCGGTACCTCTCACTGACGCTCAGGTGCTTCATCCACGAGCTCGTCAGCTCAATGACTCACAGGAGTACTTTAAATAGACAACAGGATATGGGAGCACACTGCTGACCTCTCAGGCAAGGTTCGCCCCTGGCATTCTGGTAAATGTAGTCTCGTGTAGTTCGCACCGATATTTTCGAATATTTCGCCAAGGTTGGTGCAGATAGAGATTAATTGTCTTAGTCCGTATATGGAAGGCTTTGTGATCATTTCCTAGCTTGCTGTATCACCGGGACTTGTTATCCCTCACTTTTTTTGCTGTCTAAGCCACCTTTTATCCAAGCAGGACCTGGCTATTGCGAGTCTTAAGTTCCCTCAAAGACAAACATAAGATATGTCCTTATGCAATGCTTAATTTGAGTGAGGGGGGGGGGGTGGCGCACCTCCACTTATGTTTTTTGCATCAAATGTTTACCGGGACAAAAAAGCGAGAAACACAGTGCTGAAAGGGGAAAAGCAGGAACCTCAAAGAGTAAGATAAAGGGGCGCTGAATGTCTGGTAGGGAATTAAAAGGCAAGAAGTGGATTTGAGACTTCACAGGTTTGGTATTCGGTGTGTCAATGTTTAATTGCACCGGCTGCGGGTTTCCTGAGCAGAATTGTGGGCACTGGCACTCATTCTGTCATAAATTATGCATTGTCCTTATGCATGGAAGGACTATATTCCCACTGACTGAAAAAGATCAGACCAAAAGCAAACTGCAGCACCTTCACAAGAGGAAGGCAGGCAGGGTCTTTGCCCCAGCCCTGCGCATTTTGAGGCCACACTGTCTTACTGCAAGTTGCTTTAAATATTAAACCAGAAGGATGAATCTTTTCCTTCCTGCTGTGTCTAAAATGGCGGTACAAAAGGTCGGCTTGCTTGAATCCAGTGGCAAAGTGAGCAAGGGACAGGGTCAGACTGATTTGCATATGGCCATGTCTGAACTGGGGTGGCAGAGTGGGCTAAAGAACGGTGATGGATTAAACCCAGATCTGTTGACTGGGTGTGAGTGTTTGATTGATTCAAATGCTCCGTCCATCACCACCCCCTTTTGTACCGCTTTGTCGCCATAAGTTGGCAGGGTATGCTCAGACGTGAGTCCCTTGCTCACTTTGCCACTGGATTCAAGCAAGCCGGGCTGAAGACGGCTGGAATGCCAGAAACCGGTCCTAGGAAGCTTGATTCCGGTCCAGGGAAGGCATGGCTTGGCAGTTCGGGCTGGACTGTTCCCATGAGGCACAGGGTCAGACTGATTTGCATATGGCCATGTCTGAACTGGGGTGGCAGAGTGGGCTAAAGGACGGTGATAGATTAAACCCAGATCTGTTGACTGGGTGTGGGTGTTTGATTGGTTCAAATGCTCCGTCCATCACCACCCCCTTTTGTACCGCTGTGTCTAAAATGGCAACATCACTAGGTAGAGTAAACTGCAGTCTTTTTCTCTTTACCACGTTTTATGTCTTAATTCTGCACTACTACTTCAAAGAGGGAACCTTCCGAAAATGTTGCCCCTAGACCCAAAAAAAGCTTCTGACTCACCTAGCGAGCTGGGCTGGTCACCCTGTCCAGGTGGCAGACCTGTTGTAGTTTATGTTAAATAAAGCTCTCTTGGGAACTATGGTGGTAACTGCGTGTTTACTTCTTGTGAACTAGCCATCTGTAAGATTGTATGAAGCTTAGTACTTGCTGGACAGGTTTTATGGCACTAAGATAGGGGCAGACTGATGAACTCGGCCTGCATTTGAAGCAGAAGTTATAGTTAGCATGACTAAAATGTTGTCTCTTCTCCAAGAGGCTCATAAAAGGGCTCGCTGGGCTACAGCAGAGGACTAAATGTCTCTTGCATTTGTTTCAGTTCTGAGTCCTGTGGAAGTGATTTATGCCCGAGAAAGAGGTTTCCTCTAAAATCTGATACCTCTTTATTCTTTGCTGTGCAAAATAAAAAGTATTTGAACAATAGACCACATTATTTATAAAGATTGGAAATATTTAATTCAGTAGTGTACTGTTCTGAGATACCTTAAGATGTGTGGTCCTCCAGCATTTATTTTTTAGACAATGCTTTATGAATAAGATACACAGACCCAATAAATAGCTTGGCACTCCCGTTATGAAGGCAAGACCTGTTGGCTTTGCCAATGCTTGTTTCCCTAAGTGCGTACCAGTCATTTCCAGCCCATCACCAGACGTCGGTTTTGAGTCCATGTCCTACAGCTGCTCGTACTAACTACCCCTTTGTGTATTGTCAATCAATCAATCAATCATATCATTTGTAAAGCGCACTACTCACCCGTAAGGGTCTCAAGGCGCTGGGGTGGGGAATGCTGCTACTGCTCAAAAAGCCAGGTATTGTAAATTCTATGCTTTATTCATGTTTGGTAGACTATTGGTGTAATAAGCCAGGCAACATCACAGAGCCTAAACGCGTTTGCAAATGCTTAAAACCAAAACTTTGTATTATGGGACCGGGAAGGTATATGTAAATCAGCTCAGGTAAAAAATGATTTCTTAGCTCTGCCATAGACCCGAGGGCATATTACAGAAATCGGCACTGGAGCAGGGTGATTTTTTACCACCAAACTGGTGCACACAAAAAAAATACATTCCTAACATCCAAACAGTGCAATTTTTTTTAACCTAGGATATGGCGATTGCCAATTTGGCCAGTGCATGCGACATTGCCGCGCACCTTTGCCAAATAATCTAATAAGGGTCAAATCCATGAATGTTGCATGCATTGTTTGAAGGTTGCATGCCTCCCTTGATTGGTGCGCAGTGTACACCCCCTCCCACAAGAACGTCCTACTTAATTGGAAACAATGTCATGTGTCACATCTGCTCCTTGACCTAGTGCCTATTTGTTGGTGCAGATATTCAAACAAGGAAGCCGAGAGAACGTGCTTAATTTATCAAAGTGAGGATTCAAGGGCAACAAATGATCTTTACAGGAAAGGTTATGTGAGCACTGTTACATGGTGTTCTGCGGATGTTTTATTCATAGCAACTCCCTGAGCTTCACTCACTGTACTGCAGAACTATTGGTTTTCCTTCCACTCAAGCAGCAAAAGTACTCTATAAATCCTGAGACATTTGCTTTACTGTCAAAAGTAACAGTAGGACCTGGAATTTAGGAAGAGCAATAAAGTGGCAGGTTTCTAAATATTAAAGTTTCGCAGTGCATGTACAACTCAGAGTAACCTCCTGGTCACAAATACAATCTCTTCATGGCCTGCTCACTGTTCCCTCTTTCCCACGTTGATGAAAGGAGTACCACTGAGTTGGTCAATAACTGCAATTATGTTGACTCCTTGTGCAGTGCTTACAGCAGATCTGAAGATGCCTCAAATTGTGGGGAGGGATTGATGGTGGAGACGGGTGTGTGAATTGATATCGCTTTAGCTGTACCCCCCACTCACCTAGTTAATGAAGCCTAGCTTTGGATGGCGACTGGGCCGTTTCCAGGCGAACAACAGTGTACCCACAGACTGGAGTTCATGCCCAAGACCACACCTGTTGGGGCTACTCTATTTCTACACAATACACAACCATCTCTCACTAGGCTTCAGTTGTGCCCTCGGGCTGTTGAGGGATTTGTGGCCATTGAGAGGTAAATATGTTATTCAAACTCTGTTATTGTGAAATGGCATGGATACCCTCATGTGCAGCAAGCAGCGTTCTACAAATCCACCTTACATTACAGGTATTTAAAAATAAAATAAAAAAGGCTTAACATTTTAAAACATTCTTTGCTGTGAAGTGTTTTCTTGAGGTCACTTCAGGCACAAATACTATAAATACTTCCCATCACCCACCCTTGGTCACTGCGTGGCACTGTTGCACATTGTCTGTACACAGTGGTAATTTCTGGTGGCTAAACTGGATGTGGGAGGCTAAGCCACTCTGCGTAGGAAATAGACACATGTTGCCCCTACACCATTTCTCAGGGTCATTAGCTTTTTGAGGAGCGTTAGAGAAAGGGATTTTTCCAACAGGATGTCGCTTCTCCGAGACCCTTAGCTTCTCATCTCTTTGATAGATGATTGCCTCCAAATGATACCCGATGCCAATTGTGAAGCCTGATACGAACAGACTAAGACATGACTGACCCAAACATGACACATCCAAGCATAAGAATTGCCGCACACATTGTAGTGTTATAAAAATCGTGCTTGCGCCTGACAGACACTGGCCTGGTTTTTAGTAGCTGATGGTTGCAGTCAGGATATTCTGGTACCCAGTTGGGCCTGGTTGCTGGCCCTTCATGATTAGGAGGCACCTGCAAGCAACATTTTGTTTATTGGTACCTGATTATTGTGATGCACAACTGAAGGCCTGTCACCACAAGTCACTCTTAGTTTAATTTAAATATAAAGCTGGTCAAGTGATATGAAAAAATTCTTATTCATCACCGGCCAAGTAATCTTTGGCTATTCATAACCATACGAGTGTCAAAGATTAATATGGTACTCACGTAACAAGACAGTCGCTCTACCATCACCCATCAACAAGTGTTCATAGGAAAAAAGTGTGGAGAAGAGAGTGAGCCCCTCACGGAAGAACCCCGGGCTCAGTCAGACGCGGTTGAAGTCACGCAGTGCCGGTGATGTTACACGGAAAACCTGACGACAGCGGGTTTCCAGAATTAATTCGTGATCCTGTTGGACACAAATATACTGGCATTTAAAGGGGTAGCAGGTATGCGAGAAAGTCGCTAACCCCAGGTGTGTGTAAAAATTGTTAATATACAGTGGGCAACCCCCTGCCCTGAAGAAGTTGCAGAAAGTATTGGCAACGAAACATGTTGGCAGTGATGACCCACCTGAGATTGCATATGGTGTGAGTCATTTTTAACTTGGCAGGATACACAGCCCAGAATAAATTCAGAGTGGCCAGTGAATCCTTCCGTTTTTAACTGTGTGAGATTCACGTTTTTTGTTCTCACTGGGGGTGCGTGTTGTTTCTGTGTTAACTGTGCACATGAGCGGAGTGAAGGTAAAAACATCAACCCGTGGCTACAACAACAATCAGCAGATTGTGGGGCTGATGTTGAGAAAAAGCACTGTTACATGTTGTTGGTCTTTTTCTGTTGTTCGTTTCCTTTTCCCACTGTTATGAGAGTGAGTCACCGATGATGATAATTGGGATTACTGACAATTGCTAGTCCGGTAAACCCGATTGGCGGTTCTTCCGTGAGGGGCTCACTCTCTTCTCCACATTTTTTTCCTATGAACACTTGTTGATGGGTGATGGTAGAGGGACTGTCTTGTTACGTGAGTACCATATTAATCTTTGACACTCGTATGGTTATGAATAGCCAAAGATTACTTGGCCGGTGATGAATAAGAATTTTTTCATATCACTTGACCAGCTTTATATTTAAATTAAACTAAGAGTGACTTGTGGTGACAGGCCTTCAGTTGTGCATTATGATTTGAGTGGGGGGCGGCCTGTTACCCCTTTCTTTCCCCCTGAGACTCCAATTGAGTAGACCTGATTATTGTGGTCAGGATTTTCTGGTGACATTTGGGGGGTGAGATCTTGCACCTCACATATATACTACTAGTTTATACTACTGAATTTCCATGATCTTTTCCCAGCTCCCAGTTAGAGGCCATTTTTAGAGGATGTACATTTTTAGTTATTTACGAGTTTGTTTTCTTTTTTTCTCTAATTGCCATTTTCAAGGCTGTTATAATATTCTTTTGCTTGATACACATGGTTACAGGGAGGCAGGTGGACCTTATGTAGTGGCTCATTATGCAGTTCACAAATCATAGTTTTCTTCTGTAAAGGGTTGTGGAGCTTCAACCGCCGGGCTGAGATCAGAGTTTAAGTTGCGGTACCCAAGGGAACACATTTAGCCCACTCGCAGGTGATGGGTGGGGTCATGTCCCTAGACGACAGCTGCCATTGGTCTAGTGAAGTGTTATGAACAACAAGGGGACCCGTTTAGGTAGTTTGAGGACCTCGGGTAGTAATGATTATTCAAGAGAACAAAGGTCCTGAACTCATACGAATATGGTTAAGAGTAATAAGAATAGACTTAAATAAGAACTATGTTTTCTATCCAATGTCCAGCCGGACAAAGGAGATTTTTATTTTTAAGATAAACTAAGAATTCAAATGATTAAAGGGAACACAAATCACAAACTGGGCACAAGCCTGTACCAAGTATGGAAGGGGTGAAGACAATACATGGGGAAAATGACAGGCAAACAGAGTGGAGCGAAAGGATGCTTACAAAACAATGCAAATCTTGTGTAAGCTAAACCTAACAGTAACTGCAATAATTAATACAAGAGAGAAAATGCAGTACTGTTAACACAGTCAACGTGACGTTTCGATCCCTATCTCCAATTATATACTGGGATCATCTTCAGGACTATATACATTACTATTGCCTGAGTTTTTGGCCTTCTTTCAAAGGAAGGTGCGGTCCATCGGCATCAAAATTCGAAGCCTCATGGAAAAGCGAATGTACCTGAATGGATACATCAAAAGCCTATAAGGCTTCTTTTGAAGGGCAAAATTGGCAGAGAGCCACTGGTTATCAGCTATCCCGCTATACCGGACGGTATTCCCTGCAGCCCGTCACTGGTGTCCCATTGAGGACCAACAACCACCCGGATTGCTCTAATTAGCAGCCGAACCGTGTAGCCCACCACCCAGCCCAACTTCAACATTTACGGGGCACGCTGTAAAGTCTACAGGTCCATTTCAACACGACAGGAACGCTCAACTGACGCCCTGCCGCACAATTTTGCCCTTCAAAAGAAGCCTTATAGGCTTTTGATGTATCCATTCAGGTACATTCGCTTTTCCATGAGGCTTCGAATTTTGATGCCGATGGACCGCACCTTCCTTTGAAAGAAGGCCAAAAAACTCAGGCAATAGTAATGTATATAGTCCTGAAGATGATCCCAGTATATAATTGGAGATAGGGATCGAAACGTCACGTCGACTGTGTTAACAGTACTGCATTTTCTCTCTTGTATTAATTATTGCAGTTACTGTTAGGTTTAGCTTACACAAGATTTGCATTGTTTTGTAAGCATCCTTTCGCTCCACTCTGTTTGCCTGTCATTTTCCCCATGTATTGTCTTCACCCCTTCCATACTTGGTACAGGCTTGTGCCCAGTTTGTGATTTGTGTTCCCTTTAATCATTTGAATTCTTAGTTTATCTTAAAAATAAAAATCTCCTTTGTCCGGCTGGACATTGGATAGAAAACATAGTTCTTATTTAAGTCTATTCTTATTACTCTTAACCATATTCGTATGAGTTCAGGACCTTTGTTCTCTTGAATAATTGGTCTAGTGAAGGTCATTATACAAGGCTGGAGTTACCATCCTTTGGCGCACTGAAACCTGGCTTCAAGCTTTCGCTTATTCAGCTGCTCTGTCTCCTCCAAACCTCGACGTATCTGTCCTGTCCAGTGAAAGCCTCCGTGGTTCTCTGGAGTCCTGCTCAACCTAGGTTCCCTCTCCTTTGACTACGCTCAGAAAAGTCGGTGTAGTGGGATAGGCAATGTCTATGTAGTGGTCCAGGAAGAGAACTCTATTGAGCTTGTTCTGCGCTGAAAAAAACAGTTGCCTCATTGTCCGCTTATTGGAGTTTTTGTTAAGATCCCCACATCTTGATTTTTATTTACGTTATGCTGATTATGCGGTTTTTGGTAGCTACATTTCAGTTCAGCTCCCAATTACATAGTGGCACGGTAAGAAAATCAAACGCTTTCCCCACTGAATGAATATAACATTTTTGCCAACTCCTCCCTGTGCACAGGGGCATAAGGGTATGCATTCTAGCCACCTTCTAGAAGGAGACAAGCCATTCTTTATTAGGCATAAATATTTCCACCAGTGACTCATGGGAGATCATGTGCACAGGAGATGCCCTCTTGTGGCTAGCTGCGAAAACTATAGACCTTGAGCCCTTCTGCAGGGATGGCACGCAAACAGTTTCAGACATACTACCACACAACTCACACACAAGATATAGGGGCACATACCTGTATACAGGGGTGACCTGGATTTTACCCGAGGAGGGCATAGGCATCAGCATCAAGGTACACTGAAAATGCTTTGCCTTCCAAAGCTGGTTACCCGACAACAAGCAAGCATTCACCCAATTACTTAATGGAGAATGCTGCCTTAGGGACAAAGGAAGGATGACATTTTGGCACAATGTCACTAGCAGCAGTCTAGGGCTTTGCAGGATGGAGACCAATAGGTAGAAAAGACAAGCAGATAAAACACATCAAAGCTGCATGCCAAAAGGGTCACAGAACAAAACATTGCCTTCTCTATGACTGTGAAAGTTACAAATTAATGCATAAGGATCACAGAGCAAGATAATGGGTAGTAAAGGACTTGCCTGTTCAAGAGAGGGAGCCCGAAGACGTACAGTGTCTTTATAGGGGAAAGCAGGCAGAATGGTGGTAAATGGTCTGAAAGATGCAGCCTGTGATTCCCCTTACATTATATGTGATGGCGATGTCAAGGCTGCTGGAGAGCTCGGTCACCCTTCTTCGTCTTGCTCCTTTGCTAATATGACATACAGGAGGCCCTGCCTTAAAGATGAAGATGGTGGCAAGTCACTCTGCAGTGAGACCTTTCATTATGGCATAGTGGCACACTAATGCCACAAGGGGAATAATAACTATATTGGAATTTCAAGACTAATCACATATCCTTCCCCACTTTTGGCACACCAGCAAAGCAGATCTTTCATTCCATTGTTGTGCGAATATGGGCGATTTATGCAAATTGTAGCTTCTGGTGATTGTTGCATCAATAACTAAAAATGCTTTCTCAAACTCACTTCGAAATTATTTTGGCAAAAAACAAATACTTCAAACGGATACATTTACAAACTTTTCACCTGTTTTTGCTTGAGTAACAACTATATTTTGAAATGTCTTGAGCAGTGTACTGGTTCGAGAACGAATGGCAATCTTGCATATAATTTAACTATAGAGAACCAACTGTGACCATTTACAGTTTTTAAAACTTTGGTATAAAGTGTATTTCAGAAACCTTTGAAAAACTTCAAGTGGTTCCAACTTTTATGCCCCATAAAAATGGCCATCCATTTTTTGGTCTTGTTACACCCAGCTTTAGCTATGTGGCAGACCACAGGCCATTTTGCCAGGACCTGGTATCATAGGCGGACGACACGCAAATTATTATGGCACTCAATCCGATCCCTAATCATATCCAGCTCGGCCAATGCTTAACAAAGGTCACTGAATGGGTGGCTCTTAATTCGCTTAAATTGAATGAGGGAAAGACTAAAGTCATGATTATGGGAAACAACCACTCAAATGGTTAGAAATTGATTGGCCAGAGCAAATAGGCAATCGTCCCAAAACAACACAGGCTTTAAAGAACATAGGATTCTGGATTGATGACAAGCTCGATATGGAAACTCAGGCCTGCAAACTTTCAGAAGTCTGCTTTGGCATCCTCTGTCTACGAAGAGAGAGTGGTGGTGCAGGGTATGGTCGGTTCTAGGCTAGACAATGGTAACACCCTGTACATTGGAAGTCCTAAGTATGTTACTAAAAGACTACAGGTAGTCCAGAATGCCGCCGCTAGAGTATTATGCAAAATACCCAAATATCAGTCAGCGAGACCAGCTTTGGCAGCCTTTCATTGGCTTCCCATACAAAAGAGGATTCAATTTAAAGCCCTATGTATAACTTCTAAGATAATTCATGGCAGCAGCCCTCCAAACATCTCAAATTTGATCTCCCCTTATGCTCCCACACAAACAATTTGGTCACTCTTTTATGGACTTCTGGTAGTCCCTGTAATCAGAAGAGCAAGATACGGGGGCCATTCTTTTTCATATGGAGTACCGAAACTGCGGAATGGTCTCCCTATAGCCCTGTAATTTGAACAGTCAGAAGTAAAGTTCATGGAACTATTGAAAACATATCTATTCTAGATTGGTCGCTTGTGCTGTCTTGGTCCGAGTTGGTGAGTTAGCGCTGGGGAAACCTTGACAATGTAGCCATACGCTCTACAAAAACCAAGTAGGATAGAACATGTCATTATTCACAAAACGAACAAAAAGTTCAAAGCCAGTGGGCATTGGATCAGCTTCCAACAGCCTTGGCTTTACCTGTGTTTGTCATGGTCTTCCATTGGTTGGATGGGTTGTCCAGCAATGACATGGATTTTGTGGATGGTTATATTGTCCCATTATTGTTTCCATTACATTATTTTGAAGGAATTCAAGTAGTCCTTTTGCTCGACCAGAGACAGTGTGTGCTATCTGATGTGTGAACTCGGGTGATACAATAAGATTTTAATTGCTGGTTTGTCTTTTATTTAAGAAGTCCTTGCTGTTTGGATGCCTTGTCCCGTTGTAAAGTCCTAGTGCTGTTTACTAACAACCTTTGCCTGCTCATTTGTTGTAATTTGTTGTCACAATACCATGTTGTTAGATTTCAACATTTTTCTTCAAAGTGAAGATGTGTGTGCACCTAAAGAAGCAACAAAATACTGTCCCTTTGTAAAACAAATGATCTACTATGAAATATTTTGCTGTGTACATCTCTTTTGTGAGTGTGCACTTTAAGCAAGCTTATGTAATGGGCCCTTCTTTCAGCTTCCATATTGTTGTAGCCGAAGATGTTGCTTCATAATGGGGGCTAGAGGCAACTCATATAGTTGTCCAATTATTAACAAACGCTTCTATCAAAAAGTCAGACCTGTTGGCTTTGCCAGTGTTTTTTCTTTTCTTCACTTAAGAATGTTCGAATTGGATTATCATTAAAGAGTAAACTTAATAGTATTTTTTTATTACAGAGACAACTACACTACTTTACACAGAAACCAATTCAGAGGAAAGGCTTTGGGGAAAATGTACTTTGCTACAGCGATAAATAAAGCCTATCGAAAAATATATATATTTTGTGATTAGTTAAGCAAGAAACATTTGCATAAAGGATTAACTGTTAGTGGAAGGTTAATGGTGGGTTAGGTTTTGGGTTAGGGTAGCATTAAGGTAACAGTAAATATTAGGTAGGTTTAGGTTAATTTAGGTTTACGATATATTTAGGAGAGAGTGAATGAAATAAATACTTGCTGTAAAGTAATTCCAGGCATTGATTTTGTTTGAAGAGTTTTAATGTTAATTATAAACATACCTGAGGTTACTCTTCAGCAATTTCTCTGCAACGACTTATCTTTGTAGTGGCTTCTCACTGAAAATATTGGATATATGAGAAAATCAAATAAAACTAGCTTTAAAAATCAGGAATCAGAATCCGATTAAGTATTCTGCTTTAACAAAAGAAAAAACCTTTTGTAAGTTGAGAATATAATTTACTTGAAATCAGTTAAAGTAATTCACCTAGGTTAGTTTATTATGTAGCACTCGAGGGTTGGAATATCAAAGAACTGTGATTGTGCATTCTATTTTTTCTTGTGACAATTATATGATATATCAAAATCATTACAAAGAGCCCATTCTCTGAAGTCATCCACTTGGGCTACTTGGTCGCTCTTGTATTAGTCATCGAATGAAAACATTCTATCATCTGGCTTGCTGGCTCAGTTGAAACGAGGCAGGGAATGTTAAATGACTGTTTTTCGCTTTAATGTTTGTGTTTCATAGGGGTGTAGTGTGGACTCCATGATTAGAAGGCTCCAGAGTCTTCAGGAGGCAGAGGTTTCAGGAGGTCAGACCAAATGTTAATGCTCTTTTTTTTTTTTTTTTTTACTTACTACTGATTTTCATCACAACTTGGTCCCACTTCCTTGTCACTTTCCTTAAAGAATCAAGTGACCCACAGCCCAAAGAATTACCTTGATCTTCTCTAAAGTTCTGTAATAATGCTCCTGCCCCTCTCTGACGTCTGATAGTAATTGTAAGGGGACAGACCCTTTGTACACAAATCCTGAAAGTACAATTTCCATAAGATTGATCAGCAGAATTACATCAGTTCCAGTGGGTGGGATGAATGTAATTTATGGGACGAGGAAAATGGGCACAGTTCTATGGTAGATTACTGGTACCTGATCTGAGTGTTATCCCTGGTTTCACTTCCTCTTCTCCTTCCTTTTTAAACTGAGAATGTATCCACGCATTCTTGACCATTCCTTATTCAAAGAAGCCCAAGTGCTCCTAAGTACCGCAAAATGCAAGTGCATTTCTTCAAGGCAAAAAAAGGTGCATAATCACAAATGTATAGCAGAAGATAGAACCTTTATGCCAGACTTCAAGTCCTTCTTAAACCTCTTCCTCCCCATGAGGACTCTTCAGGGAGTACAAACCTAGTTGGCACAGTTGCTGCCATGCATGTTTTTGAAGTGTAAACTCTGTATGCCTCTGGCAAGGAGGCGGCTGTCTCCCTGCTAGATCTTCCCTGAATGGAACCCAGAATCTCCAGATATGACCATTAAAAGCCATTTAATCTTTGCCCTTTACTGACGAAGGGTGCAGCAGGATAGAAAAGCTATCATATCAAAGTCAATTAATGGTAAGATTATCGCAACCATGACAGTTCTACAGATAGCTTTGTGGATGCTCCTCGCCTGTCCTGCAACTTGCAGAATCGTGGAGGTGGTCTAATCTGCCACACCCAGTTGGTCGTTTTGGGTATAAGGATGATGGTGAAATGTGCTAGCCAAGAACGGGGAAGTGAGCTCCCTGTGCTAACAGCAGGTCCCTGATGTAACCAGGCTTTTCAGGAGATGCGCAGAAACAGGAGGGAAGTTTGTAAAGTCTTCACCCTCTTTTATTGTGCCCCCACTAGCCAGGAAGAGAGGAGGCAGAGTGAAAAGGGCAGGTGTATGGAATCCTTTGAAGCTAGTGGGCAATGTGTGAAAGAACAATCTTAATGTAAGCAGCAAGTCCATTATACTCAACGGGGCCTTGGAAGATGCACAAGTGTGAGATTACTCTCAAGGTGTGAGCCACATACCCAATGAGAGGCACTTGAGATGTCATATTCTTGAGTCTCGCAGTATGGGTGAAGAGTAGAAAAGGTGGAATTGAGGCAGTAATCTTGTGTTCAGGTTACCTTTTATTGTGACTCTGGCTTAAGCTGCAATATCTAGAATGTGGAGTAAGTGGCAGGCTGCGATAACAGGACGCAAAGTTGTCTTGTGTGCAAGGGCATCAAATAGGGGCAGCTGTAGGGGAAGCATCTGTGAGCCTCATTGTTTAACCATCATGACTACTGATTATAAATGTAAAGTATGTAAAAAAGTAAGTGTGGCTTTTGCTACTTGGTTGTGTGTGCTTGTTGTCAGTCACTTTTTATTAACTACTTTTTTTCTGTAGTGTTTAATAAAGATGGTACATCTCTCTACAACCCATGTCTTCCCTTCCTTGTTTAACGCATCCCTTTGCTCTTGCCTCATCTTTGTCTGAGTCTAGGTCTCCTCCATCTACAGACTCCATTGAGGTTGCTAGTAGCTCTGCATTTAGTGATATGAAAAGGTCTGACCTTTTTCAATATCATTGGTGGGTTCATTTCCATGCGTTGTAGGGAAGGTGCTAAATCAAACTTTTTTTTTCCTTTGGACCATTTTCAGTCAGGTTCCTGGTCTGATATTACTGGTTTAATTGTCCCTTTCACCCCAAAGCACAGAGGAAGCCCAGATTAGACTTTGCATTTAGTGGTCAGGTATGAAGAAATGCTTCTTACTTCAGTGAATGAGGAGCTTTCCAGTGGCTAAGCTATACATGTTGGATCCTGGCAAACACAAGATGATGGGTGAAGTGCTGAAACATATTAACTACTCACCCCCAGTCAAGAGATCTGGGTTGAACCCATCATTGTTATTTTGCCCATTATGCCAGCCCAGTTTGGACCCAGCCATATGTAAATCAGTCTTGACCCTGCTCCTCATGGGAACAGTCCAGCCCAAACTGCCAAGCCAGGTCCTCCCTGGACCAGAAACAAGTATCCTGGCACTGTTTTCGGGGTATCACTCATCAGTCAGGCTAGTTGAATCAAGTGGCACAGCAAGCAAAAGACCCACATCTGGGCATACCCGTGGCTACTTAGGGCGAACATAGCAAACACAACAACATGATAGGCAGCGTGCTGAAACTTTTCAACCACTTACCCCCCCAGTCAAGAGATCTGGGTTGAATCCATTGTTTTTTAGCTCACTATGCCACCCCAGTATGGATCCAGCCATGTGCAAATCAGTCTTGTCCCTGCTCCTCATGAGAACAGTCTAGCCCGAACTGCCAGGCCATGTCCTCTCGGGACTGGTTTCTGGGATACCACCCCTCATTAGCCAGGTTAGCTTGAATCCAGTGGCACAGTGAGCAAGGGACCTGCATCTGGGCATACACTTGGCCACTTTGGGCGAACATAGCAAACACAGCTAGATGATGGATGGGGTGCTGAAACTTTTTAGCCACTCGCCCTCAGTCAAGCGATCTGGGTTGAATCCATTTTTCTTTTTTGCACTATGCCACCCCAGTTTGGACCCAGCCATATGCAAGTTAGTCTTGACCCTGCTCCTCATGGGAACAGTCCAGCCCAAACTACCAGGCCAGGTCTTCCCTGGACCGGAAACAGGCATCCTGGAACTGGTTTCAGGGTGTCACCCCTCATCAGCCAGGCTAGCTTGAATCCAGTAGCACAGCAAGGAAGGGACCCACGTCTGGGCATAGCCTTGGTCACTTTGGGCGAACATAGCAAACACAACAAGATGATGGACGGAGTGCTGAAACTTTTCAACCACGCACCCGCAGTCAAGAGATTTGGTCCCAGGAGGATTGTTTCTGGTCCAAGGAGGACTTAGCTTGGCCGTTTGGCCAAGAGTAGCAGGGTCAAGACTGATTTGCATATGGCTGGTTCTAAGCTAGGGTGGTATGGTGAGCAAAAGAACAATGGATGTAACCCAGATCTTTTGAAGGGCTGCATGTTTGATTTGTCCTGCATTCCGTCCATCATTTGTGTGTCTTTTACTTTGGATCCTGGGACATAGATTATAATCCCAGCTTCGACGCTTGCTTGATAATTGTGTAATTCAGGGAAATCACTTGCTCTCCTTGACCTGGAAATGTGCAACTGTGTGAAACAAAAGATTTGTGTAATTTATGTAATGCTCTATCTCGCTCTGTTTCGTTTGTTCTCTCTCTCTCTCTCTCTCTCTCTCTCTCTCCCTCTATCTATATATATATATATATATGTGTGTAGAATCGCCCAACAGCACCCTCAGTTGGGAAATGAATACAATATGAAATGCTTTGTATTGCATCTGTGTAAGTTATGTTATATTAGTGACATTTGCATACCACACAATCTACCATCGGTATGGTCGCATGGGGAGATCTATAACTTCGGAAATAGTGCTGGGGTTACACCAAACCAGAGTCTCATTCAGTTACCCATATTTTGGTTCCTTTTCCCGTAAGGAGGCTAAATTTTAAGCATCGATCTGTGGGTGTCTGTTAATAATTTCTGAGGCTTGAGGATTTTTCTCGTTGTTACCCATCAGCTGTGCGCGGCTTTTATAGTGTGATGTCAGCGGAAACGTGCAGCAGAGCTCTGTACAAGACAGAGTTTACCGTGAATAATATAGGAAGAAGGTAAAAAGTAGTAGCTCTGCTTTCAGGCAGACGGTAGGAAGCAGTTTGGGTCAGACTGACCTTCAATCAGTGATCTCCCCCCACCCCCATACAATGTCTAGTCTTTGTTCACTTTGCCATATTATCATCTTAGTTCTGAACTGATGCCTGGTACTAAAGAAGGATGCTTAGTGATGGAGGAGTAGCTGTCCTATATGGGGGTGGGTGGGAGAAGCTGCTGCCCTCTCGGGTGACAGCTGCCTGGCGGAGCGCACAGCCACGTGATGGATGAGCTGTTGATTGATGGAGACTGGGGGTGGGCTTAGGATACTTTACTAATAGGGGCTGCAGTCTGGGTGGATTGTTGCTTCACTGTGGCTGCTGTCGGAGGGAGGGACTATTCAGTGAGGCTGCTCACTCACTGGGAGGTTTGCATCAAAGGGGAGCTCCAGGGAAGCATTTTTGTTTGACATTGTCTTATTTTGTTTTCCAGGGAAATTATAACAAAAAAGAAAAGTGAGTAAAAATAGGAATAAGGGACTAAATTGAATATGTGACCGGGAAACGCTATGGGCAGATAGCCTAGATAGAGATTTGAATGAGACAATGACAAAGAATTGCTCAGAAGCACATTAGAATAAATATCAGGTGATGGAGGCTAATTGTAGGTAGGGGGTTGGTACCCTGTAAGGACGAGTGGAGAGGAAATAGAAAAAGATATATGAAAGAAATTGAGAAATCAGTCAGAAGATTATTCTGGAAGATTGTATATCAGGTAGACGCTCTGACAAAGTGCAGAAATGTGCATTATGGCTTACTTACGGTGCACAGTAGAGTCAGAGTTGTGGTAGCATCATAAAACATGATTCATTAATGAGACTTCTGACTGAGTGGGGACATGCGTGTTGGAGTTAACTTCTGTCTTCTGGTTGGGGCTGCTGTCTTCTGGTTGGGGCTGCTGTCTTCTGGTTGGGGCTGCTGTCTTCTGGTTGGGGCTGCTGTCTTCTGGTTGGGGCTGCTGTCTTCTGGTTGGGGCTGCTGTCTTCTGGTTGAGGCTGCTGTCATCTGGTTGGGGCTGCTGTCTTCTGGTTGGGGCTGCTGTCTTCTGGTTGGGGCTGCTGTCTTCTGGTTGGGGCTGCTGTCTTCTGGTTGGGGTTGCTGTCTTCTGTGTGGGGCTGCTGTCTTCTGTGTGGGGCTGCTGTCTTCTGTGTGGGGCTGCTGTCTTCTGGTTGGGGCTGCTGTCTTCTGGTTGGGGCTGCTGTCTTCTGGTTGGGGCTGCTGTCTTCTGGTTGAGGCTGCTGTCATCTGGTTGGGGCTGCTGTCTTCTGGTTGGGGCTGCTGTCTTCTGGTTGGGGCTGCTGTCTTCTGGTTGGGGCTGCTGTCTTCTGGTTGGGGTTGCTGTCTTCTGTGTGGGGCTGCTGTCTTCTGTGTGGGGCTGCTGTCTTCTGTGTGGGGCTGCTGTCTTCTGTGTGGGGCTGCTGTCTTCTGTGTGGGGCTGTCTTCTGGTTGGGGCTGCTGTCTTCTGGTTGAGGCTGCTGTCTTCTGGTTGAGGCTGCTGTCTTCTGGTTGGGGCTGCTGTCTTCTGGTTGGGGCTGCTGTCTTCTGGTTGGGGCTGCTGTCTTCTGGTTGGGGCTGCTGTCTTCTGGTTGGGGCTGCTGTCTTCTGGTTGAGGCTGCTGACTTCTGGTTGGGGCTGCTGACTTCTGGTTGGGGCTGCTGTCTTCTGGTTGGGGCTGCTGTCTTCTGGTTGGGGCTGCTGTCTTCTGGTTGGGGCTGCTGTCTTCTGGTTGGGGCTGCTGTCTTCTGGTTGGGGCTGCTGTCTTCTGGTTGGGGCTGCTGTCTTCTGGTTGGGGCTGCGGTCTTCTGGTTGGGGTTGCTGTCTTCTGTGTGGGGCTGCTGTCTTCTGTGTGGGGCTGCTGTCTTCTGTGCGGGGCTGCTGTCTTCTGTGCGGGGCTGCTGTCTTCTGTGCCGGACTGCTGTCTTCTGTGCGGGGCTGCTGTCTTCTGTGCGGGGCTGCTGTCTTCTGTGCGGGGCTGCTGTCTTCTGTGCGGGGCTGCTGTCTTCTGTGCGGGGCTGCTGTCTTCTGTGCGGGGCTGCTGTCTTCTGTGCGGGGCTGCTGTCTTCTGTGCGGGGCTGCTGTCTTCTGTGCGGGGCTGCTGTCTTCTGTGCGGGGCTGCTGTCTTCTGTGCGGGGCTGCTGTCTTCTGTGCGGGGCTGCTGTCTTCTGTGCGGGGCTGCTGTCTGCTGAGCGGGGCTGCTGTCTGCTGAGCGGGGCTGCTGTCTGCTGAGCGGGGCTGCTGTCTGCTGAGCGGGGCTGCTGAGCGGGGCTGCTGAGCGGGGCTGCTGAGCGGGGCTGCTGAGCGGGGCTGCTGTCGGCTGAGCGGGGCTGCTGTCGGCTGAGCGGGGCTGCTGTCGGCTGAGCGGGGCTGCTGTCGGCTGAGCGGGGCTGCTGTCGGCTGAGCGGGGCTGCTGTCGGCTGAGCGGGGCTGCTGTCGGCTGAGCGGGGCTGCTGTCGGCTGAGCTGGGCTGCTGTCGGCTGAGCTGGGCTGCTGTCGGCTGAGCTGGGCTGCTGTCGGCTGAGCTGGGCTGCTGTCGGCTGAGCTGGGCTGCTGTCGGCTGAGCTGGGCTGCTGTCGGCTGAGCTGGGCTGCTGTCGGCTGAGCGGGGCTGCTGTCGGCTGAGCGGGCCTGCTGTCGGCTGAGCGGGCCTGCTGTCGGCTGAGCGGGCCTGCTGTCGGCTGAGCGGGGCTGCTGTCGGCTGAGCGGGGCTGCTGTGGGCTGAGCGGGGCTGCTGTGGGCTGAGCTGGGCTGCTGTGGGCTGAGCTGGGCTGCTGTGGGCTGAGCTGGGCTGCTGTGGGCTGAGCTGGGCTGCTGTGGGCTGAGCTGGGCTGCTGTGGGCTGAGCTGGGCTGCTGTGGGCTGAGCTGGGCTGCTGTGGGCTGAGCTGGGCTGCTGTCGTCTGGGTGGGGCTGCTGTCAGCTCGGCTGCTGTCTCCTGGGTGGGATTGCTGTCTGCTGAGCTAGGCTGCTGTCTTCTGGGTGGGGCTGCTATTCCTTGCTGACATGAGTTGTTGTCTGCTGAGAGGAGCTGCTGTCAGCGGGGGGGGGACGGCTGTCTGGTGCATACTGACTAATGGTTGACCTTGTTCTAGTAATTGGCTGCGGTCTCGTCTGAGAGGCATTTCATGATCCGCAAACTCCCTGCACCTCTGACCCAAAGGCATCCATCACCCAATAGAGCTAGGCTGACTGATGAATGGCTGGTGCCACGTGAGGTGCACTCCCTGGTGTAACCAGAGTGCACTGCCAAGGCTCTAGTGCAACCCACCCTCTTAGACCAATGATAGCTGCTCCCCGGGGTTTACTGGTTGACAGGGGCTGCTCTGTGTGAGGACTTAGCGCATGTTTTAGGGGAAAGAGTACTGTCAGACAGCCCACCCTCGGATCTGGTAGTAGCTTCACCCCAAAGACCCCTCAGAAATAATATAACTAAGGATGCTGTTCTGGGGAAAACACTAAACCAGTAGCACTGTAAAAACGCACCATTTGAACACAGTCAAATTAGGTACTTTTGAAGTATTATAGAAGCACTATGGAAAAAATAAAATGTGTTTTTACCAGCAGCAGTGATGTGGTGGGGGTTCTCCGCAGAGACATATCAGTCTGAAATGCATATAAAGTAAGTGTACTTTGGCCAAAGCTGCGCGCCAGGCAGAGCCGTGACTGATACTGTGTAGTGCAGTTATGTTGTTTATTATGTTGTAACTTGTCAGAGACACAGCGCCGCGGGGCACATGCATGAGGAGGTAGCACTAGGGTTAGTGCCCTTGATTCCATTTCTGGTGCTCTGCAGAAGTTTTAATAAGTTCTTGGAGTTATTTGTTGCACAAAGGGTTGTAATTTCAGATATTTTTGTTCACGAATAAGTGTCACTCTTAGTCGTTGAAATGTCACTCATAATTTGACTGATGTTATAAAAATGTCACACATGGCAATCTGCAACCTTGGCAGCTATGGTTTAGTAATTATCACTGTCAAACTTTCTAACAGCATGTCACATTGTGTACAGGCACACCTGTTAAAGAAAAAAAAAAGGCAGTACAGAAGCAATGATTTCCAAGAGGCTATAGGAAGGGTGGACCCTAAAATGCTCCCTTTATTTTGTTGTTATGTTGCGTGGTATTTACATTGCATAGATCCTCCAATTACTTGGCCCTTAGCACTTTAAGACAATTTATTTTTAATTCACTATCTGTCTTATTTTTGTTGTGAAACTGCTTGGGAAGAAACCCTCCACTTATGTAGGAATTCAAGTCATGAATCTTTCTTCGCCACCTGCCAGCCTTTTGCGCAACACAATGATGAGAAGCCCCATACAAAATGCAGTGATGGCTACCAAATTTTCTCTCCGGCTCACTGCCTTTCGGGTATACAAATACCTTTAGCCTTGTATAGTGGATGACCGAGTAATGGATTCCATGACCTATGGTAATTCTTCCACCACTTTTGCACAGGGCGATGAGCGGCACTTTGAGTTTAGTCAAGACCTTTTATATAGCTGAAGGCCGGGCAGAGCACCCATAACCAAAAATTCTCCATTGCAGCCAAGGCCCCTGGAATTATGGGACTGAGGGCCAAACATGCAGCAGGCTGATGAAAGTCAAATGATGTGTGGCAGGTTAACCAAATCAATTGCCATATAAATAAATAAATCCGGTATTTGTAGAGCGCGAACTAATCGCCCCTAAGGGTCAGGGAGATTAAGTGAGCTATTGCCCAGAGTCACATGGTGCCCAGCTGAGCTGCCACCAGTGCCGGGATCCAACTTGACCCTCCCTCCAGTATGTGCTGCTCCAGACACTGCGCCACACCTCTCCCCTGCCAACAAAAGGCAAACTATGGGTCGCATTCTGTGGCGGTATTATCTTGCTATTTGCCAGTTTTTAGCACAATGACAGAAAAGGAATCCCAAACGCCATACAGAGCAAAGGTTTCTTAAAGGATGGATTGAAACACAATCACCAGAAAATGTTGCTCACCCACGAGGAATGTTTTGTTAACACTTTAGATTCGAACTCTTAAGAGTAAGGTAGTGTGTTATAAAATATGCCTAATGTAGGCTTGTTTTAAACAACGTATTATTGACAAAGCAGAAAACAAGCCGAAATGTTCAATTTCTTGTGATAAAAGGTGTGTCTATTTTATTCTTCGTCTCAATTATGTTTTAGAACCGATCTTCATTTTTGGGTTTGTTCTGCTTCCACAGTTGGGCAAAGAAAGCAGCTCTTAGCTTTTTTTGTATTTTTACCAAGTGGTTCTTTATTGCTTTTATGCTTTACAGTATCGAAATACATAGAAAGGTATTCATCGCAATGCTTTTATTTTTGGCGCATATATTTTTGCACATGCGGCACATACGTTTTCGCACATGGCCTCTTTATTCTTTGACCTCCTTGATCCAAGGTACCTGTGAACCACTTGTCATTTGGTGTGCATATCAGTGTTATCTGTGTCATGTCGGCTACACGTTCATGTTGGGTTTAAACCTCTGAACATGGTAACCATTTTAACATTTTGAAGTCTAACTGGTGGTGTAGTGGTGTAATTTTATTCTTCACAGTCCTGTGCCACGCTTCGTTCCCAGGTCTCCTCCACTCTGTCTACATCAGGAGTGGGTCCCTCACCCAGCCCCCCTGTCTTGGCTTTTGGTCGCCTCCATTATTTATCCCGTGCTTCCCTGGGTGACCCTTTCCCCCTCTATCCGATAGAGTTGACCACAGACCCACCTCCGCCATGGCCCATTTACTTACACTCCCCCAGCCATGTACTCAACAGGGGAGTCCCAGGGGAATTCCAGGCCATTGCTATCTCTCTCTTGGTCAGGACATGGGTTAGGTCCAGGGTCGGATTGGTAAGGCGGGCACTTGGGAAATGGCCGAAGGGCCGGTAGCCGAGTTCTAGCTGTGGGCTGCTTTTTGGTGCAGCCTGGGGGCTGTGTGTGCTGTTAGGATGCCGCCAGCAGCCCAGTGGGTGCCTGAGTGGCCTTTCTGGAGGCAGATGGGCAGAGGTGTCACTCACGTTCTCTCTCTGGGCCGGCCCATTAATGTATGCTGATTGAGCAGGAGCAGGGGGCCTGAGCAGAAGTGGTCTCACTTGCATTCATGTATGGCTCAGCAGTGTGAACTCATCTGTGCATATTTTTTATGTAAGTGAAGTTAATAAAACATGTCCCCCACCCACTTTCTTTTCATACAACTTCGCTGAGTCAGTGTTTTGCAGAAAGGCAATATACAAATGTGGGCCACTTTTCTTTGGTGTGCCCGGGCCGATTTTTGATCCCAATCCAACCCTGGTTAGGTCTATACATTTTGTGGCATTTATATTTTTATAGTAGTAGTATAAATCTTTATTCGGTAAAATTCTCACCATAAAAGAATACATTTTATACAATAAAAACATTGGTAAAAGCTATCAACGATAAAATTCCCTTGTTAAAAAGTTGAAGCCTGCACATTATACAGTACATTGGGTGATTATTATGAGGCCCCAGCTAAACATCCTTTTATATTTTATTTAGTGCGTGCCATCACCCCCAGCAGACAGAAAATTGTATCTACTGTCAAAGGTTTGCCAGCTGTTTCTGCCGCCAGGGCTATTGTTTCAGTTCAAAAGTTTTGATTTCCATGCAAGACCATGACATGAGGTAAAAGTCAGCTTCGGGACATGGATATCATGGGCATTTTGTATTTACCCCTGGAACATATGAATAAGCTGTTTGGGAGTGAGGTAGGACTGATGTAAATAACTAAATTGGGTGCATTTGAGGTGAGAATTTATTGGTACCTTTTTAACCCTTGTTAAAGCGGTGTCCCATTGTTTGTCTGTTGACACCTCCACTTCTCTCTGGGTACTGAGTATTTGGTGGTTAGTGTCCTATATGTCATTGTAACTGCTCTCTGGCCTATTCCATGACTGAGGAGTAAGTGCAGTACCTCAGCCATTTCTGGCTCCATATGGTCCAGTACCCATGTGGCCGATCTAGTCACTATTAATGCATAATAGGTCAGGAATTGACCCAACCACAATATCGTATTATGTTTCTATCTCCTAACAGGCTTACAGTAGCCTGTGGACATACATGGTCCCCATGGTGATCAAACCTGCCTCCATTCATGTCTTAATGTTATAGTGGTCTGGCATCTTGTTATGTTACTGATGTTTATAAAGTGCGCATACACCGATCGGTTTCATGGCACTATGGAGGGGTCAGGGAGGTAGATACAGATAGGCAGAGTGTTAGTTGTATGCTTGTCTAAATAGCCAGGTTTTTAATGATTTCCTGAATTCCAGGTAGCAAGATGCCAACATTTTCTCTAGGGGGAAGGATTTCCAGAGTTTGTGGATGAAGACTGAGAATCTGGCGCCACCCAGTCTTTTTCTTGAAGTGGGGAACGGATATGAGGTTCATATGGCCAGGTCATAGGGAACGTTTAGTAGTGTATTTCTGGATTCTGGAAGTGATGAAGATAGGGTTATTGTTGTAGAGGGATTTGAAAAGGATTCAGCCGACCTTGAAGGTCGTTCTTTGTTCCACAGGCTGCCAGTGGAGGTCTTCCATCAGGGGGTGATGTGGCATCGTTTGGGTTGTTTATTAATTAAATGGGCATCCTGGTTCTGGACAGTTTGGAGCATTCTGATGAGGCATCTGGGCAGGCCAACATATAGGGAGTTGGCGTAATCCAACCTAGATAGAACAAGGGCCTCTAAGGTGAGACATTTTGCTTTTTTTAAATTTTCGTAGCATTAGGAAAGATGAAGAGATTACTGAACCACTTTGGGGCATCATAAATTGTTCAGTGTCAATAATCACCTCACAACTTTTTACTTCTTTTTTTAGGTATTGGAGGGGCTTCCCAGCTCGGGCAGCCAGACGGATTCAGTTCAGTATTCAAGCTTATTTATTTTTGATGCAAATGACTTCTGTTTTTCGTTTAACTTCAGGTGATTGCTGTTCATCCAGTCTCGGGTAAACTTCATTCTAGAGTGGAAGTGCTCTTTGTATTTAGGGTAGTTATCTAAATTGAAGAGTAATTGCATGTCGTCATCGTAGTTGTATATGGTACAATTAATGTTTTAGGAGTATAATCTAGGGGGCCAATGTATGTTAAAGAGGTGGGCTGATCCCTGCGGGACTCTGCAGTCTAGAAGGGCTTGGGGTGAGACAAACAAACTGGAAGTTGTCTCTTAAGAAGGAGGTAATCCATTTGAGCGCCAGGCCCCTCAGCAAGGTGAGCCAAAAGGTTCTGGTCCACAGTCTTGAAAGTCACTGACCGATCGAGTAGTATCAGCATCAGCTCCTGGGCAAAGCTGTTGTCAACTTCCGCTTGCATGTCATCTCCTATATTGTTTGTAGTGTTGTAGGTAGAACATCTTATCCCCTGTGGCGTAGCTCTTCCATCATTTAAGTTTGTTGCGATGTAGCTTTGTGGCACCTGGTCTGTTTTAATCTTCGAAGTGGTGCATGGATGTTGCTGGCTTATGTAAGACAGTCGGGTATTGCCTTTCCTTGCTGGTCGATGTCATTGTCCGAATCGGGTGTAGTGTGAGTTGCAAAAGGAGTTTAGATCAACTCGTGACTAGCTCCTGGAGAGATGTCCAAAATGGAGTGGAGGTTTTTGTGGAGATAGTCCTGTAACAGAGATTTTAATAAGAAGATGTATGATCATGCGCATGGGGACACTGTGAGGCTGGTCAGTGGTAAGTCCAGACTTAATCCAGTATGTGGCCTTTGGTGTGAGTGGGAGCAAACGTGTTGCTTGAGATTTAAGTTACTAAGATAATCAGAGAGATCAGAGGATGGATGTCCTCCCTTGTCGTTATTTGCCCAGTAATTGAAGTCTCCTACCAGTAGGATATTAGCGTGGTCAACGCAAAAGGGGGAGATTCATTTGTGGAAAAACTGAGGGAGGTGCTGCATATATTCTGGGGTCAGCCGATGAGGGAGCAAATGAGGGGGGGGAGAAGGAGATGCCAGTTTGAATATTTGAGATTGTCTACCGCAGGGATATTGAAGGAGGTTAGTTTAGAAAACTTAAGATGACTCTTAATTAATGCAGCTGTGTTGCCACTTGATTTACTAGGAGGTCGATTATTTTTAATTATGTAATAATTGTCGGGCAGTGCAGCGAGTAGTTCTGGGGAGGGCTCCTCTGTTAGCCATGTTTCTGTCAGCAGAAGATTATCTGGAGATTCAGAGTCTAATAAATGGAAGATCTCCGTTTGGTGTTTCACTGAGGAGCGTGTATTTAAGTAATAGATTATTTGGTCAATGTTGGTGCTTTGAGCACTGATCGCGGTGTTGTGTATTGTGTTGGGTGGTGAACCTACTGATCTGCGGAGGTAAGTGAGGTGATGATGGTAAAAAGAATGCCTAGTTCAAGTAGTTTTTGTAGGACCGTGGGGTCTAAATCATAGCTCGGTAAAGTTTGGTCTGCCCACAATGGTAGATTCAGGACATAAGCTGCGATGTCCCCCTCTGATTGTACATATTTATGCCAGCAATATTTTGCAACCCTGGCTAATTTTCCACCTGGTTGCTTATCCTATTGTGGAGGTCTCATTAACCAGTCCATGATCTCTCGTCCCCCCAATGACTCTCCTTTGTATGCACCCTCTCATGGGCTATGAGCCAGAGGTAACCATTACATTGGCCGTTGCAGTCGTGCTGCTGTAAATTCATAGTGTGGGACACTCCGTTGCCCCTTGTCCATTGTGTTGTACCATTTACGTAGATCCATCAGTTTTCTTCCGGTTCCCCGTATCAGATAATATACTATTAAATCCAGTAAAAAAAACTCCCAGGCAACTGGGAATGCCAATCAATCAGGATTTATAAAGTGTGGCTAATCTCCCGTTAGGTTATGCTACAAAGCGGTACAGTAGTGTAGGCAGGACTATCATTTTAGCGATTGCCACCACGCTCACTGGAGAGAGCGGTAATGATTTTCACATGAACTAACTATTGTTGCGCCTAGTTTCCTTATTTGTTGTCCTCGTCCCAAATGATGTACGTAGACTCCTAGGTACTGGAGTGTATCTGGATTCCATTTGGGGCCTACATGTGCCAGAGCCTCTTGGCCAGTTACCAATAAACTTCCAAGAAGGAGCAGCCATTTCCTTGCCCAGTTCAACTTCAGACCAGAGTATGTGCCAAATTTGTCCAGCATCGTCATTGTTACCAAATGAAAATCTCTGTCCATCGTACAGATAAATCAATGCATCGTCCCCGCGTACAGTGACACAATTTAAGGAGCACATCTTCACATTAGTAAAGAGCCCTGCAAAATGATACTGTCTGTTACATAAATATAATAGGTGTCTTGCTATGAGGCCCTGTAAAGTTGAAGGCATCCGCCCTTAAAAAGAAAAGCAGAACTTTGTATATTTTAATTTACTCTGAGTGTTCTCTTGAAATAATGAATATTCTAAGAACAGTGTCTGTGGTGCGACATAAATTTGCATTAATAATGAAGCAAAACATTTCCATGACAAAGAAATAATTATTTAACACAGTTTGAATTGCATTTTAAAATGAAGGCTTTTTCTTTATGATGCAGACAAAAGCCCTCCCCCCTGTTAACTAAATTGAGACTTTACTACTGTCTGGGCAACAGTTTTGCCTAATTAGTACCATTAGCACCTGAATACAAAAACCAGCAGAGTTTGCAGTTGCCTGTCACTATATTGCACCACGATTGCATTGTGTCTCATAGTAATTTTTAATCTGTTTGAGCAAGAAACAACTTGTTGTGGAAATCTGTAAATTGTGCAACAGACAGGGGAACATGTCCAGCAAATTTACATTTACGGGGAAACACCATAGTGTTATCCCAAAATTCCAGTGGCCTTGGTTATAAGTGACAGGAATTTTGAAAGGCCCACATCCAAAATGTGCATGGTGTCCCTGCCATGCCGTTTGGCAACTACGTGAATCTTAATCTTGTTGCTTAGCACAATATGGGAGTGGGGAACAGTGATGGTGAGCGGTACCAGGCTGTCAGGAGGCCACTGCAGCTTGCACCACACATTGCCTCTCCCATGCTGCCAGTGATAGTAACAACACAACTACTAACCATCACACTCTAACAAGTGTGACAGAACTATTCCAGGTCCCCAAAGCTATAAGAATGGCTTGGGCATCACATAATGGCTTGGGCATCACGTAATAGGCACTTATAATGTATATTGAATTAATAATTAACTGTTGTTGCAGTCTCTAAATTAGCCTCACAGCGCCACCTTGTGGCAGACCGTCAAGCTCCGGTGTTGACAATTAAGTGCCGGCGCCCAGCACCGGAAACCGCCGGCTCAAATTAAGCTCCGAGTAAATTATGACCAGCACAGAACTAAGTGCATTTTTTGTGGATTTCTGATTAATTGATTCATCAGCCTATGCACTGCGACGTATTGCTTTAACTTGAAATAGCCGACATTACTGCTTCTTTCTGTATCCTATGTGGTGATCTTCCAAACGATGTCTGCAGAGGGACCCGGACCCTGTGAAATGGCCTAGTTTTCGCTCTCTCAGTTTTAGAGATCAGTCAGTTTTAAACCTGAGCAAGGGTAGGAATTTAGGTCAGAAAGCCTTGAATTAAAATAGGATGCTGAGCCAGCGCTCCTTATTGATTAGCCAAACTCCAGTTCGCCGCTGTCGCATCCCACAAATCCATGCATAATTTACTCCTGGATTACAGCAAAGAGATTGGATTGTGCTATACTGTACTCGCAATGTCCCCAGGCACCAAACCTCCCTCCCCTGCTGCGCTACAGATTAATATCGACAAAAGGGAAACAAAAGTAGAAATGCGCTCAACCAGTAGCCCACCAAGGCATCCGGAGGCCTTGGCTGCAGTAGGGTAAATGGGTCCCTGGTATGTTAGTAACTGGGGTGCAGTGGGCCTTTGAACCCTGGTGCCACTGCACCGTTGACCGTAAAGCCCATCTGCATTATGTTTCTGGGTGCATTGCCTGAGCTATGTTCACATCCAGCTGATTTACGTACCCTTTCCTGTTCTATCTTCTGGTCTGTCTCACATCTGGGCTTGATTGTCTGAAGCACGTGTGGGTTTCGGGATCTGTGCAGGAAGTGAGCTGCTTGCTGTATGTCTCAACTTCAGTCCATGCAAATTAGCTGAATTGATGTTTCCATCACTACACCGAGCTATTGAAATGAATGGCTTTTTGCTGGGCTGAACCATTGCTGCTAATAACACCACCCCTTCTTAAGATGGGCATTGGGAAGGTCTGTGTGAGCGGCAGAAATGGATCCTCAAAAAATGCCTTTATTGCACAAGCTTCGTAGTTACGGTACAACTTTTGTACCCACGTGTGAGAGGGGATGTGGGCGGCTGCCTTTAGAGCCAACAGACACGAGTTCTGGCACTGATGCCACACTAGATTAAACCTGTCTGGTTCCTTATACCTCAGCTGCGTCATCCCTGAAATGTGTGTGCTGTTAGGAATCCCACCTCCATCCCTTCTACAATATCAAGAACTATATTAAAAATATATATATATTTGAAGCAGTGTTAATATCTGGAAGGATAAAAGAAGGAAATCATTTATAAAATGCCAAAAAGAGAAACTGTGGCATATCCAGGCCTGTAACTAGATTTCGTAATCAAATGTAGCAATTAACAGTGGCCACAGCATGTGTTTCATATGGAATGTGCTACCTCGAGTATTGGGTATTAAGTCCTTGTTGATGCCGGAGGGGGGGGGGGGGGGTACTTATTTGTCATCATCAGAGTTTGATCACAACCAAGAGTGTGAATGACGGAAAAGAGAGTAACAGAAATATAGAAAAATATTGACTGAGGGATAAGGGGGGGGGGGGGGGGGTGAGGAGGAGATAATCTTCACCAGTGATGCAGACGGGAAGTGTAGGGTGGTGTGAAATAAATCAAGTTGGCAATCTTTTCGCCAGCAGCAAACTTCTAAGAAAATGCGTTGGGCCCAGCACTTAGTTCTATTTATTTGTCAAAGTAATAACCGTACTTAAAGGTACACGGTGTCCGCTAATGACAAAACAGTACACCGAGTCCTGTACGAGTGCTCCTCAGAGATACTGACGCGTGTAACCGTGACGTCATCGCTGCGCATTGCTAAATAAACACAAAAGGGCTCCATCCCTTGCAGCAGATTACATCTCGGCGCATGACACCTGCCACGAACGGCGAGGCGTTCCTAAAAATACACGGCTGCCCGCGTATCCCATTGTCATGCCTTCTAACAACGTAAAGCAAAAACTTGACCTGCGCATCATCACATTTTTTTACCTCATAGAACGTTCACACTCCACAGCTGCTAGATCTGGCTCAGCGGGCATCTCTAGCGCATCTTCCCTTTTTGAAGATTTTTTTTCGTTGAATGTTCAACGATGATTCTGATCCATGACAGGTTTTCACGATAGTCACATTATGTAGACTCACTGTATATAGATTAATCAGCATATAGATTATTCAGCATGGACAGACAAAATATGTTGCATTAACCCAGCCCATTGGCCATTCCTTGTGCGGGCATCGGGTGTGGCTCAGTTATATTTAGTGACATGGGCGAGCTACACGCAGATCGCCCACCTTCTGTTGCAATTTATATTAAAAAAAATTGAACTTGGGTTATCGGTTATGCTTTATTAAACTAGTAATAAAAAAAGTATTCCTGCCCCCACCGAGGTCTATTTGTTGGAACTCACTTTGTTCTCATGTTTTCTGTGTTTTGTTAAATCTATTTGCACTGGGGGTTTAGTCTCCGTGCTCAAGGCGCGTCACTGAGCCCTCGCCACGGCATCCTCCGTCCGAAGCCCCCCACCCCCTCCCCACGGCGTCTGTCTGAGTCTCATAATTACTCCCCCTGGGGCCCCCCTTCCGTTTACCAGTTGTGCCACTTGCTCTCTCGGCCAGTGCTGCCCCAGTTGCAGGCGCGCCCGAGGTTGCCTACCGCAGATATCTGCTGGTGAGTGACAGCCATTGATCGGCCGGCAGCCCCCGCTGTCCCCTCTGCCCCCTCTGCCCCCTCTACGCCATGACTCTCGCAGGATGACCTCTGCCACGACCTTTCTGCTGATGCGTAAAAAGGGCGATCCCCGCCGCTCCATGAATACGCAACCGGCGTCTTGCTTTTCAGGGTGTTGTGTACGAGCACATGTAGGCTTTACTATGAATGAAGATGTCATTAACACGTTCGTTTGGTTAAGAAAGTAGATCTGTTATTTATGTTTCATCGTTTGGGATAAAATGTTGCCAGACAAGCCACAAGCTAGCCGGGGCTTTTTTCTCGAAGCCTATTTCTAGGTTAAGCTGTCTGTGGCTTGGCGATGCCCAGAGAAACCACCCAATTAAAATGCAGTTACCGACTTACCCGGATATTATAAAGAAAAGTAGGCAGAGAAGAGTGCCTGAAGGAGGGGGATTCAGAATGAGTGCATCTGAACTCCTATTACCAAAACCTCAATGGGAATTTGGAATGTTGCAGACAAAAGGAGGCTGCTGTGCTGGAGAGCTGCGTGAGTATCACGCCGCTTATTTCACTCTACTCTCACTGGCATGCTGCAGCAACATGACACAAGCCTTCCTTCGGAAGTAAAATGCTCTTTCATTGGAAGAAGTGCCGGTGATGTTTACAGCACCGCTAAATGAAGTGAAAGATTTAGTGCATGCTAATTAGCCACCAGTTCCTGACCTACCACACATATAATCATAAATTATTTGCGATGGCAATCCTCACATCTGTCCAGCACAGTTTAGATGGCTATCGGGATCTTCCCTGCAGCCGCACTATGTTCAATTACACCGCCCACAAATTATATCACATTACACACAATACAATCTCCCTTTATCTGCAGCGTCCCACGACCATCCATGCTGTGCAGCCCCCCCCCCCCCCAACCCATGCACCCCTTCATATCACGGCAGGGCACTGAACTACCGCTCGTAGTAGAAACGGCAACATGGTATTCAATCAGCAGAGTAGCAGACCAGATGCTCATCTTCATACCAACATGCGCCCTACCCTCCACGCACTGCACACCGCTCAACACAACACAACCTATGGTCACATTAACACATTTACCTCCCCGGTAGAAGCCACAGTTTATATTCAGTAGCTCACAAGAGTACACTACATCTTCCAAAGGGCACTGAATCAAAGAACTCCGAGAAAGACTCATTGCCACGCTCTATAGCGCTCAGCTTCACAATTCCAGCCCAGTCCACTCTACTACAGACCATACTGCGCACCTCACTTCCCCCACCAAGAAGCCCACTCCTTAACCAACATCTCAGAAACTCCCCATAATGCAACTTAGAAGCCCTGCTCAACCATCCAACCCACCCCCGCCACCCCTAATATCACACCCAGCACAACCATAGACAGCACCACATTGACTAATAAGATTAACCAACACACCTAGATAGCAATCTTAACCATCCACCCCTCTGACTGCAGTCCCTGCCCTATCCTCCTCGCCAATCGCACAACACACCCTACATTCCCTCCAACAGACCCCTGCCCCCACCACGTCTTCAACAAAGCCGACTCCACCATCGCACCCCAACTCCGGAACATCATCAACACCTCCTTCAACACCGCCACCTTCCCGGAGAGCTGGAAGCATGCCGAGCTCAGCGCCCTACTGAAAAAACCAACAGCGGACCCCACCGACCTCAAGAACTTCCGCCCCTTCTCGCTCCTCCCTTTTCCTGCCAAAGTCATCGAGAAGACCGTCAACAGACAGCTTGCCGCCTTCCTCGAGACTAACGGATCCCTCAACCCCTCGCAGTCCGGCTTCAGAGCCAACCACAGCACCGAGACCGCCCACATCGCAGCCACCGACGACATCCGAGCCCTGCTCGACAACGGGGAAACAGCGGCCCTCATCCTCCTGGACCTCTCCGCAGCATTCAACACTGTCTGCCACCGCACCCTAGTTCAACGCCTCAGCAACATCGGTATCCAAGAGAAGGCACTGGAGTGGATCATCTCGTTCCTCGCCGGAAGAACACAGAGAGTCCGCCTCCCCCCGTTTCGATCGAGGCCACCGAAGTCATCTGTGGCGTACCGCAAGGATCATCACTCATCCCCACCCTCTTCAACGTCTACACGAGACCTCTTGCAGCCATCGCACGCCAACACAACCTCAACATCATCTCCTACGCCGACGACACCCAGCTGATCCTCTCCCTCACCAGAGACCCCGACACCGCCAGAACCAGCCTACACGAAGGGATGAAAGACGTCGCCGAGTGGATGAAGAACAGCCGCCTGAAACTGAACTCGGACAAGACGGAAGTCATCATCCTGGGACCATCGCCCTCCGCCTGGGACCACTCCTGGTGGCCCCCCGCCCTGGGCACCACTCCCAAGCCAACAGACCACGCACGCAACCTGGGCTTCATCCTGGACTCCTCCCTCTCGATGACCAGACAAGTCAACGCCGTCTCCTCATCATGCTTCAACACCCTACGCATGCTCCGCAAGATTTTCCGATGGATCCCGACCGAAACCAGGAAGACGGTCACCCAGGCACTCGTCACCAGCCGACTGGACTACGGAAACACCCTCTACGCCGGAACCACAGCCAAGCTACAGAAAAGACTCCAACGCATCCAGAACGCCTCCGCCCGACTCATCCTGGACATCCCCCGACGCAGCCACATCTCCGGCCACCTGAGGGACCTGCACTGGCTCCCCGTCAGCAAGAGGATCACGTTCAGGCTCCTCACCCACGCACACAAATCTCTCCACGACCTGGGCCCCAAGTACCTCAACGACCGCCTGACCTTCTACACGCCCACCCGCCAGCTACGTTCTACAAGCCTCGCCCTCGCCGCCGTACCACGCATCCGAAGAGCCACCGTCGGAGGCAGATCCTTCTCCTACCTGGCGGCCAAGACATGGAACTCCCTCCCCATCCACCTTCGGCTGACCCAGGACCATCTCGCCTTCAGGAGACAACTCAAGACCTGGCTGTTCGAGCAATAGCAGACCCCTTCCCCCAAGCTCCTTGAGACCCTCCCGGGTAAGTTGTGCGCTATACAAATGTTATGATTGATTGATTGATTGACATACCAACGCAATTTCTCCCCATTACTCACTCTAGATCGGTACACACCAGTCTCTGACCAATGCAAACCTCAACTCGGATGTTCGAACCCGACCCAAATCCTTATTTTGTAACTAATGATAAATACAAAGCCCAACCACAGATCTCCCCATGATGGTGAGTTTAGGTTTCGCACAGAACTAGATGGCAACCCAATAACCACATCCTTTCCACAGAAACGTATCGTGAAACATGGTCCACTTCACCTGTATGTTGTAGTGCACAGCAACCATTTTCAAGAAACCCCTGAGGCGCAGCCTCCTACAACTTCAAACTTCCAGTCCAGAACATGTACAAGAGCCTTCAGAAGAAAGTATCACATCTCGAACCCTGTCACCTTACTCCCTGTAGTTGTTTACATTGGGGAAATGAAACCCTGGGACGAGGGAACTAAAGGCTAAACCTAACCACAGCAAGCAACCCACCGTCATTCAATAAGGGCAGAGGCATTAGGACCCAAGAGCAACTGTTCACGTTCCTGGTCTTTAATAACATCCTCCAGAAACAACTTGACAGTTTAGACCATCTAGCTGAAACACAACAATACAGTAACCTGTGATGACAAATTGTCACTAAAGTACAGAATTCCCTACTACTCACGAGAGTTTTGTGGATCAAGATCCAACTAGACGCCAACAATGATAGCTGTCACCCCTTAGGGGAAGCCTCCAACCTGAATATGCAGTGTACGTCACCACACAGACACTGCTCTCTCTGCACACTACAGATGGTTTAGATGGGAAGGTCATAAGACCCAACACTTCCTTTAAAAACACTCCCAAACCTTCAATAACCCATACTGACAGATGTCTGAACAAAGCCCCAAAAGGCCAAGTCATTAGGAAATGCTGTGCTATATAAATGTCCATTCATATAATAAAATGTAATAAAACTGAAAGACAGCAGTGCAAGAACGAGGCATCTGAGAAGGAAGATGCTGAGAACTCTCACAGGCATGATGGAAGCAGAATACGGGGACAGCCCAGTGGTAGGAAATGGGCGCTCTAGTCCTATCCTGAACGGCTGATGGGTGTCCCTGCTTCCCCTATCGTCCTGAGAGATGGAGCGGCTGAGATCTGTGGCACAGTGCCTAGAACTCCTGGAGGAGAAAAGCAAGCGGATAAGCATGTTCCGTCACTGTAGTACGGCTACCAAAACTGTTGATTAGTGTGGGCCTGGCTACCCCCTGCCTATGTTCTGAATGTGTATTGCCTCTGGTATTTGTGGCTAACATCTTGGTTGCTTAGTAAGAATCCTGGAGAAGAACTCATAGCCACTTTGTTCTAGGGACGGTATGGAAGACGAGGGCCCTCAAATTAGATGGACCCCTATAATTTTCTTGGACTGTGGGAGTGGACCAGGTAGACTAAGAGCTCAGGAGCCCACCCCATGTATCATCCCAGATAAGTTGTGCTGCCGTGCTCCCATCATTCTGTATGTGTAGGAGTCTGGGTCTTGAGTGATTGTTACCCACCTAGGTGTGCTTGTTCCAAAAGTCTTAATAAGCCCCTGAAAGGTTTCCCCTTCTGTTTTCCCCTGTTTGGATGCAGTTGGCACATTAACTGGATGTTTTTGTTCTTCTTTAGTGAGGTGACATTTTTTCTTGCGTAGGGTAAGCAGTGATTCGCTAGACTAGAACTGACTTCTTTTAACTTTAAAGTAAAGGCTGCTGCTAGAGTTGTGGATGGGTTGAATACACACGGTCTGCCTCTGCTAGCACAAGGATGCCTAGCGCGACCGGGGTTAGAATTGTTACCAATTTTTTGTATTAAACTCCCCGTAGGCCTTTAAATCCATCGTAGAAATTTGTTTACTTAAAATATGACCATCGCAGCCTTTTGGAGCTGATTCCACCATTGCTTTTGTCTCTTTAACCTTCAGGTAAAAGTATGGAGGAAATGAAGAAAGTGCTGTTGCTGATGCTGGGCTGTGCTGTGCAGGTGAGTTTGCATCACAGTCTTTTTGGTCTTCTCATCTGCCCTTGTTTGTATACTTTGCCAGGAGGTCCGAAGTTAGGAGATGAAAGTTTTCCATCAGATACCAGTTGAGGCGCAGCAAAAAGCACTAAGGAGACACTTACCTAATCTTAATAGACCAAACAAGTGGAGCAGGATTGTATATTTTTGTCTACAGTGGGACATTCCTCAACTCTGCATACCAGAGTCTATATGAAGAATAAATATCGAATCCGGGTCCTTCTTTACTATGGTAACACCGAGCTACCTGCCTAGTTTCCTGCCAGCCAAGCTGAGAGCACAGCTCAGTAGGTTGAGGGGCCACACCGTCTGTAAAGTACCGGTCAGGGGTTGAAATCCCAAGGCCACTCTGCACAATAGTAGCAAAAAGACGAGTTGGGTAATAAATGTTACTGAATTACAAGAATCCATTCAGTTTGTGTTGTGCGTTAACAAAATAGTCATTAGAATCTATCAGGCCTGTGATGGGGTTTATTGCAGGCATGCTGCTTCATCCTTTATCTATGTCTAATCTCCCCATCTGAAACCCGCCACAATATAATCTGTGCCCTCATCTCCCCTCACTTGATCCTTTGTTCATCCCACACCCTTGATTAAGTTCCATCTGTCTCAGTGTCCAGCTGACATTACATTTTTCAGTCTGAACAGTGGATTCACGAAACTGACACTTGATCTCACACCAGTGTGTTGGGTCTGGTGGCCTTGTGGACTAATGCACCCACTCTAAGGTGACCCTCCTGACTCGCTCAGAAGCGGTCGCTCCCCTCGCTCCCAAGGCTTTTGGTATCGTAGCGCTTTCAAGCTCATCCTGATCACCGCTGCTGATAGTTGATCTGTGCTTCGCTCGCTTTGCTGCCATTATCATTTGCGCTATTTCGTTGTTATTGTTTGTGATTTCGTAGCACTATAGTGCCTTTGCATTGCTCTCATTGTCATTTGTATTGCTCGCATTGTCATTTGTAGCTGCCTGGTAGCGCGAACCTACATGTTATTGCACTGTTCGCATTGCTTTTAAAGTTATTTGTGCCCGATTGCGCCTCTGCCCATATCTAGGAGTCACCACAGATTGTGCCCCAGTCTCGCCCTGTTTCGCTTTCTTTTCTGCTGCCATTTTGTTGTTGTTGTGCCTCATAGCCCGTCTCTCCACCCCGCTCCCGCCTCCCAGCTGCTCCTCCCTTCCACAGATAGCTGTAGACCGTCCGGTCTGTTCCTGCGCTGTGACCCTCCTGACTCGCTCAGAAGCGGTCGCTCCCCTCGCTCCCAAGGCTTTTGTTATCATAGCGCTTTCAAGCTCATCCTGATCACCGCTGCTGATAGTTGTTCTGCGCTTCGCTCGCTTTGCTGCCATTATCATTTGCGCTATTTCGTTATTGTTTGTGATTTCGTAGCACTATAGTGCCTTTGCATTGCTCTCATTGTCATTTGTATTGCTCGCATTGTCATTTGTAGCTGCCTGGTAGCGCAAACCTACATGTTATTGCACTGTTCGCATTGCTTTTAAAGTTATTTGTGCCCGATTGCGCCTCTGCCCATATTTAGGAGTCACCACAGATTGTGCCCCAGTCTCGCCCTGTTTCGCTTTCTTTTCTGCTGCCATTTTGTTGTTGTTGTGCCTCATAGCCCGTCTCTCCACCCCGCTCCCGCCTCCCAGCTGCTCCTCCCTCGCCCGCCCCCCTCCACTATCCACATATGTCAGAGCAACAGACGCGCAGCGTTCACGCGCAGCGGGCGCGCCCCATGCACGCCGAAGGTAAGCCCGTCTACGCCCATCCGCGCCTGAACCGCGCCCAGCGCCAGACCTCTGGCCCCCGCTAAATCCTCTCCACCCGCGTAACGTACGACGCCGCTACCCTCTTAGCACTTAACCCCGGCTGACTCCCAAACTGCTACCAAGCCGCCCCAGGACACACCCATGGATCCTTCACCTGCCACTCCTGCAAGTTCGACTGCATAAGGACCCACACCAAATCCACAGACTTCAAACAGAGCTCCGACACTAACCACCTGAAGTGCATCCTACTCAACACCCGCTCTGTCCACAGACACGCCATTGAACTTTGGAACCTACTCGACACCACATCGCCGGACGTCGCCTTTCTTACAGAAACCTGGATGAACGCCTCATCAGCGCCCGACATCGCCATAGCCATCCCGGACGGCTACAAGATCATCCGAAAGGACCGCATCAACCAAACAGGAGGAGGAATCGCCATCGTTCATAAGAACACCATCCGCATCACGACCAGTTCCGATGACAACCTCACAACCGCCGAACACCTTCACTTCCAGATTCACACCGACCCTAACACCACACTCAGAGGCACCCTCATCTATAGACCACCCGGACCCCGCACACAATTCAGCGAAGACTTCACAGACTTCATCAGCCCTCACGCCCTCCCCTCCGAGGACTACATTCTACTGGGAGACCTCAACTTCCACCTGGAAAAGATCAATGACAAAAACACCACCACCCTTTTAGACAACCTCGCCAATCTCGGACTCAAACAACTTGTTGACACCCCCACCCACTTTGCCGGGCACACGCTCGACCCAATCTTCACCTCCAGCAAGCACATCTCTTTTAATCACACCACAGCTCTCCATTGGACGGACCACAGCTGCGTGCACTTCAACTACAAAAAGACCACGACCCACAACCACCCACAACCAATTCCCCGGAGAAACTGGAATAAAATTACCACTGACCAGCTCTTTACATCGCTTCACCAAAACCCTCCTGCAAAATCATCGGACCCAAACCAAGCAGTAACCAACCTCACACAATGGATCACCCACAGCGCTGACGAATTAGCACCCTTGAAAAACCAACTAATCAAGCAAGGCAGCAAAAAAGCCCCCTGGTTCAATTATGACCTTAAGAAATCCAAGAAGATCTGTCGCACCCTCGAGAAAGCCTGGCGAAAAAACCCAACCACTGACAACCTGACCACCCTCAAGAACGCCACCCGCAAACACCACCAACTGATCCGATCCACCAAGAAATCAGCATTCAAGGATCGACTCGACAACAACGCCCACAACAGCAAAGAACTATTCAACATCGTCAAAGAGTTTACCAACCCCACCGCCGGCAACAACGACATCACTCCCTCCCAAGACCTCTGCGACTCTCTAGCCTCGTTCTTCCACAACAAAATCGCTGACATTCATAACAGCTTTGGAAACCAGCCCACCCCATCTACCTCCGAACTAAAACCCCCCTCTAAAAACCTTTGCGCCTGGAACCCAATCACCACGGAAGACACCATCCGCCTAATTAACACCATCCACTCAGGATCGCCAACCGACCAATGTCCCCACCACATTTTCAACAAAGCAGACTCCATTATCGCACCCCTTCTCCGAGACGTCATCCACTGCTCCCTCAACTCCGCCACCTTCCCGGAAAGCTGGAAACACGCCGAACTCAGCGCCCTCCTGAAGAAACCTACAGCAGACCCCACCGAACTTAAGAACTACCGCCCCATTTCGCTCCTCCCATTCCCTGCCAAAGTCACTGAGAAAGCCGTCAACAGTCAACTCGCCGCCTTCCTCGAATCCAACAAATCCCTCGACCCTTCACAGTCCGGCTTCCGAGCCAAACACAGCACCGAGACCGCCCTCATCGCAGCAACAGACGACATTCGAACTCTACTGGACAACGGAGAAACTGCTGCCCTAATCCTACTTGACCTCTCCGCAGCCTTCGACACAGTCTGTCAAAGCACCCTTATACAACGCCTCAGCAACGTCGGAATACAAGGAAAAGCCTTGGACTGGATAATCTCGTTCCTCTCCGGAAGAACCCAGAGAGTCCGCCTCCCCCCTTTTAGATCAGAGGCCACCGAAGTCATCTGCGGCGTACCCCAAGGATCTTCACTCAGTCCCACCCTCTTCAACGTATACATGAGTCCCCTCGCATCCATTGCTCGCCAACACAACCTCAACATTATCTCTTACGCAGACGACACTCAGCTGATCCTATCCCTCACCAAAGACCCAAACACCGCCAAAACCAACCTACACGAAGGGATGAAAGAAGTAGCTGAGTGGATGAAGAACAGCCGTTTAAAATTAAACTCGGACTAAACGGAAGTCCTCATCCTAGGATCATCCGCCTGCGCCTGGGACGACTCATGGTGGCCACCGGCCCTGGGAACCGCACCCATACCAACGAACCACGCACGTAACCTGGGCTTCATCCTGGACTCCTCCCTATCAATGACCAGACAAGTCAACGCCGTCTCATCATCATGCTTCAACATCCTACGTATGCTCAAAAAAATCTTCCGCTGGATCCCCACCGAAACAAGAAAGACGGTCACCCATGCACTGGTCACAAGCCGACTGGACTACGGAAACACCCTTTACGCCGGCACCACAGCCAAACTACAGAAAAAACTCCAACGCATCCAAAACGCCTCAGCCAGACTCATCCTAGACATCCCCCGCCAAGCTCACATTTCCGATCACCTGAAAGACCTCCACTGGCTCCCCGTCAACAAGAGAATAACATTCCGCCTCCTCACCAACGCACACAAAGCCCTCTACGATCTAGGACCCGAATACCTCAACACGCGCCTGTCCTTCTACACCCCCACCCGCCAACTTCGATCGTCCAATCAAGCCCTCGCCTCAATTCCACGCATCCAAAGATCCACCATGGGAGGAAGATCCTTCTCCTACTTAGCGGCCAAGACCTGGAATTCCCTCCCCACCCATCTCCGCCTCACACAGAACCACCTCTCCTTCAGAAAACAACTAAAAACTTGGATATTTGATAAGTAAAGCTCCCCCCCTCTCTCAAGCGCCTTGAGACCCTCTGGGTGAGTAGTGCGCTATACAAATTCTAACTTGACTTGACTTGACTCTAGAAACCTGTGGTTTGCCTCATGGACACAAGTTCAAATCCCGGCTGGTTCACTCAACCTTTCCTCTGTTTGAGAGTGATCAGATGAGTATCATTGAATTGAGTGACAATAAACACCTATTTTTAAGCGCAAAGATGGCCAGGGACCGAAGGTGCGCTTTACAAATGTGTTATGATACGTTATGTTCTCCATCCATTTTCTCTCTCTTGCCAGTTTGCCTGTCCCTTAATGGACTTTCACCCTTCCAGGGTTTCACTATTCTCTTGCCAGTTGATGGTTCTAGTTTTTCACATTATTGAAGCTCTAAACCAGCATCCTCCAATGCCTGCTCCACTTCCTGCAGCTAACTTGGGCCCACATTGGAGCCCTTTCCTAACCTTTCTTTGGTCTTTATTGAAATATAGCATAAATGTATGGTTTCATATAACTTATTGTATCTTTTCAATTTTTCACCTTTTGCATCGTCACGAGGTACTAAACACACTGCGACACTATTGTTACATAGTTCCTCATAACATGACTTGTGCCTGCAAAAAAAGTCGATTAGTGAGTGGGCTGTGTGCACTAAAAGCAACCTCTTCTTTAGCAACACGGATTACCCCTGTCATCTCCTCTTCATTAACTAACGAGTGTGGATTATAACATCTGCTAATTGATAAATGTCATGTATTTTAAAGTAGTTTGCATGTGCACCACTTCTATCCTCAATCTGTTAACATTCAAATTGTCATTTGCAGAAGAAAACAAATATAAACTATTATTGCTTTCATGAGCTGGGTCGCCCAGAGCACAGATGACAGTTGTGCCTTGGTAAATCGAAATTTTTAATGAGAAATGGCATCAGTTAATTTTTTCATTTACACTTGTAATCGCTCAACTCAGAAATTACCGTGGTCTCTACCGAAATAAGTTATATTCAGTGTTACTATGGAATGCATAACTATTGTTTTATTTTGAACAGACTAAAAATAAATAACCACAGTAATCATACTTTTAAACTTTCTCTGTCTCTCTCTCGGTATATATATATATCTATATATCTATATATTTATATATAGATATATAGATATATATATATATATTCCGACTTGCCTTTAAGGTGCCTCAAGCACACACCGGTACGCAGACAACATAAATAGGCCCACGTCAGACTGCTTCTTTCCAAATGCTTTTATTCGTGCATAAAGTGGTAAATGTCTTCAGACGCGTTTCGGGCACGTCTGTGCCCTTGCTCACCGATGACATATACATAGATTACATATATTCGCTCCAGATCATCTCTCGTTGTAAGAAATGAACCAGGACACCCAGAGATTGCTTGCATTTATTTATTTTTGCAAGTGAAAAGTCCCGACGCGTTTCACCATTACGGCTTGTTCACGCTCGTCTGACCCACACAAGCGGCCATTTTTAAATTCACAAAACACACCCTTAGTGATAAATCATGTGACAAACAGTGTAAACACGGCAGACATCTTGTAATGGATGAATATCGCATCAACGATGGGCATTTGAATAATATATCAAAATATACCACATACGCCCCATCTTGTTGTACCTTGTAGCGTTGATAATGCCAATATTTTATCATATATTACTGCTTCATATATTACTGTTTCATAATTGCATGATTGTATATTTAATATCCCAAGATTCTTTGAGTTTATTCTGTACAACTTGATCGTGTAAGGATTGATGGCAAATTTCTCCACAGATTAAATTCATTCTGGTAATAGCGTTCAAAACGTAATATCCCAGTCTCATACAATAAAATATACAGGTTGCAATGTCATTGACCCTCACGGTCCTAGATATAGACTGTGCCAAACAATTCGTTAACACCCAACTCATGCCCCAGTGGGCCTAATCAATTGCCAGTGCATATATAAATATCTACGATGTTACTATCACGCCCCAGTGGGCATTGAATTACAGATGGTACAGTTTTGTAACGATTATATATCATAAGGCACAAATGAACAATGGGCACATTCCAACACTATAATGCATATTCAAGCAGTTCCCAGTTTGATCCTGTGTTTTTGTCATTATTCTAACCCAAACGAGTTACGCCATCAAGATAATTTCATTCATGCTGCCACATAGTCCTCCCATGCCATCTAAAAAGATTAAAATACATAAAATCAATAACAGACGGCTGACCATATTCAAATTGCATATTATGCATACATCATTCATGAAGGTGTATGGACAATTCCTCACTCATATTCAATCCCATCGGGGACAGGCATTGAAAATCGATGATGTACTTCGATTCCAATTTTCTTAGTGATAGCTCATAATTTCCACCTCTGACACCCAAATCAACACAGTCTATTACCACCATTCGCATCAGGGTTTCGTCCTGCATGTGATTGTCAAAGAAATGCCTGGCCACAGGATATTGCTTATTGTGGGAGCGGATAGCCCGCAGATGTTCCAGCACTCTTTTCTTGGCCTCATTTTTTATTTATTTTTTTGCAGAGTTTTATTTAGCGCGAACTAGACTCGAACTGAATCAGGTATAAGAGCGCTTTACATAGCACCAGTTACGTTACATGAGGACACGCATTCATTTTAGGCATGGGGAGATTAAGTGATTTGCCCAGAATCACAGGAGGTTTTTGGCGTCGTTACCGAGACTCGAACCCAGATCCCCAGGTCCGAGGTCGAGCGCCCTAGCCGTTAGGCCAACTCCCCTCCCCCTCATGTTTTGTGCTGCCCACATACCATTTGTTGCATGGACAGATCAAGATGTAAACCCTGTAGGGAGTATTGCATGTGAGTTTCTTTCAAATGATAAATTCCCTGGTGGTCCCAGGGATAGTCGAAACCTTACAGTCTTTGCTATATTTACATGCCTTGCATTTTCTACAGCATTTAAATCCCCCAGCAAGTATGGTGTCCTTCCTGCCTAACTTGGTGACCTAATTTTGGCTTAATTCGTCCCATAGTGTTTTCCCTTTCCGGAACGTAATCTGAGGATTCTCATTCAAATACTTTCTAAGATGTTCATCAGTATTGAGAACATGCCAATGTTTAGTGAGGATTTTCCTGACCTCGTGAGATTGCCCTGAGAATGTTGTGATGAATCGGATAGTTTCTGACTCATCCTTCCTTTCTCTTACATGCAACAATTCCTCTCTTGTTTTGGTATTTATATGCTGTACCACTTTATCAATCACTTGCTTACTATAGCCCCTGCTCAAGAATCTCTGACACATAATTTTCTGCTCTGCTTCAAATCCATCCTGTGTACTGCAATTTCGCCTGGCGCGCAATAGCTCGCCATGAGGAATGCTGTACACAAGATTTCTTGGATGGCAGCTGGAGGCTCTCAGAATGCTGTTACCTGCTGTACTTTTTCTGAACAATTTAGTTGTTAATATATTGTTCTTAACTTCGACTTTAACATCCAAGAATTCCATACTTTCCTGACTAATATGTTCTGTCAGTTGTAAATTAAGACAATTCTTATTGAGTTTGTCAATGAATCTTTTAACGGAGATAGCATCACCATTCCAAATGAAAAAAATATCGTCAATGTAGCGCAGCCACAGGGCCACGTTGTTGAATTCTGCCATATCTCTGACGACCTGCTCCTCCCACCAGCCCATGAAAAGATTCGCATAGCTGGGGGCGAAGCAGGTCCCCATGGCAGTGCCCTGTGACTGACGATTTGATGATGTCATGTATCGTCAGTCACAGGGCACTGCCATGGGGACCTGCTTCGCCCCCAGCTATGCGAATCTTTTCATGGGCTGGTGGGAGGAGCAGGTCGTCAGAGATATGGCAGAATTCAACAACGTGGCCCTGTGGCTGCGATACATTGACAATATTTTTTTCATTTGGAATGGTGATGCTATCTCCGTTAAAAGATTCATTGACAAACTCAATAATAATTGTCTCAATTTACAACTGACAGAACATATTAGTCAGGAGAGTTAAAGTCGAAGTTAAGAACAATATATTAACAACTAAATTGTTCAGAAAAAGTACAGCAGGTAACAGCATTCTGAGAGCCTCCAGCTGCCATCCAAGAAATCTTGTGTACAGCATTCCTTATGGCGAGCTATTGCGCGCCAGGCGAAATTGCAGTACAGAGGATGGATTTGAAGCAGAGCAGAAAATTATGTGTCAGAGATTCTTGAACAGGGGCTACAGTAAGCAAGTGATTGATAAAGCGGTACAGCGTATAAATACCAAAACAAGATAGGAATTGTTGCATGTAAGAGAAAGGAAGGATGAGTCAGAAACTATCTGATTCATCACAACATTCTCAGGGCAATCTCACGAGGTCAGGAAAATCCTCACTAAACATTGGCATGTTCTCAATACCGGTGAACATCTTAGAAAGTATTTGAATGAGAATCCTCAGATTACGTTCCGGAAAGGGAAAACCCTACGGGATGAATTAAGCCCAAATTTTGTCACCAAGTTAGGCAGGAAGGACGCCATACTTGCTGGGGGATTTAAATGCTGTAGAAAATGCAAGGCATGTAAATATAGCAAAGACTGTAAGGTTTTGACTATCCCTGGAACCACCAGGGAATATATCATTAGAAAGAAACTCACATGCAATACTCCCTACAGTGTTTACATCTTGATCTGTCCAATAGAAGTTTTCTTTTTCTCCATTGGTAAACTACTTTTACATAGTATGCCCTTCAAAGCTGGACATCGTCTATAAGTAATACTAGGATATAACTCAATGCACTTTTTTAGAGTTGTATCTGTTCCTAGCACATGCCAAAACTTACTCAGACATGTTCTGACCTCCTTAGCCTGATTGTTGAAGGTGGTGATGAATCTTATAGGCTCACTTTTCTCAACCACCTCCTTCTCAACAAGCAGATCGTCCCGGTTGATTTTATTTACTTTTTCATGTGCTGCTTTAACTGTTTTTTGCGAGTACCCCCGCTCTCTAAATCTTTCCTGCATTACTTCAGCCTCCTTTTGGAAGGTTGAATTTGAGCTACAATTTCTTCTGGCTCTCAATAGTTCCCCGTACGGGATACTATTGATTAGGTTTCTTGGGTGACAACTAGCAGCACTTAAGATACTGTTTCCTGCCGTATTCTTTCTGAATAGTTCGCTCTCTAAATGCTGGTCTTTTACTCTTACCATTATATCCAGAAACTCTATACATTCTTTATTCATGGTACTTGTGAATGCAAGGTTAAGACCATTATTATTCAGTTCTTTCACAAAGTTTTCTGCTGTAACACAGTCAGCCCTCCAAATGCAGAAAATATCATCGATGTACCGAGCTCAGAGGACCACGTTTTGGGAAAAGGCACTGATGTTACTGGCCACCTGCTCCTCCCACCAGCCCAGGTAAAGACCTGCATAACTGGGGGCGAAGCAGGTTCCCATCGTGGTCCCCCGAGCCTGGCAGTACATCACATGATCGAAAATGAGAAAGTTGTTTTTTAAACACTGAGATATCATGGTAAGTAACATCTCCATGTGTTTCAAAAAACCAACTGGTCTCTCTTTTAAGTAGTAGGCACATGCTTCTAAACCAAGGTCATGTGGTATGCATGTATATAAGCTACTGACGTCCAATGTCATCAGTAGCATATTTTCGTCCCAGACTATGTCTTTTATTAGTCTCAAAAAATGTTGTGTGTCCTGCACATAGGATGGTAACGACTGAACGTACTCTCTCAGAAAATAGTCAATGTATTTTGACGTGTTTTCGAACGTACTGCCTATTGAGGACAAGATTGGACGTCCTGGGGGGTATATCTTTGCTCTTATGCACTAAAATTGGGGCTCGGCGTTTTTCTTATGAAGTCATAAGGATATTGTGCTGGATATATATATATATATATATATATATATATATATATATATATATATATATATATATATATCCATATCCATATCCATATCCTAGTTACCATAGGTAATCCGCAACATTCTATTGGGAATAACTTTGGCGCCGGTTGAGGAAATTGCACGAAATTTTCCAAAGTATTGGCCAGCTCCGCTTCCTCCCTGAAAGTTTCGGGGGGATTCGTCAAGGGGGGGTCCCAAAACGTGTTTTCCCCATGATAATTTCCATAGGACGAATAGACACGGCTACAGCCCGAACCGCTGAATGAAATTACACCAAACTTTGCAAAATTGTAGGGACTGGTACGCAGAAGTGCCTTTTCTATATTTGGTGAAAATTGCTCCAGTGTTTTTTATGAAAATTAACTTCAAAAACACATATATATCTATATAAGCTTACTGTACTCTGTACCATCCCGAGTACTAGCTGCATTCTGATTGACTGCCAACGTCTGTCAACACTCCAAAACAGAAATTGTTGGCAGCCATCTTGTACCTCGGTAGACTGAGGCACAGGAAAGCAGAAAAACAAACGTGTAGAACTCAAAAAGGGGGCAGGGTAGAAGCACCCTGACCCCCTAGGCCTGCAGTGGGCTAATTCCTAACTATATAAGGCCTGAAACCTATGGTTTTTTCAGTGAATTTCAAAGGTTTTTTAAATGCGAATTCCTAACTATATAAGGCCTGAAACCTATGGTTTTTCATTGAATATATATATACATATATATATATATATATATATATATATACATACACACACACACACATATACGGATTGACATATTTTACATTTAATATTTTTTTAACAAAAAGTAACATTAATTTGAATGTAATTTAAATACACATTTTAAATTATTTAATTCAATAATAGCCTTCCTTGACCATAAAAATCCCTTGCTGCCCTATCCACTACCTTTTACTGACCGTAAAAACTCTTACTACCCATTCTTGAACCCTAACACCCTTTACAAACCAAAACAATACTCACTTCTGCATCTTATAAAGTTAATTTAATATAATAAATAAAATTATGACAATACAATATATAAAATTATCTATACATTTATCTTAAATGTAAATTACACATTAGTTGTAATATAATTTGAAATGTATAACATACATTTTAATTACTACACATTTTAAAAATTAAATGTACATCAATTTTGAACATGTATATCTTATATAGGTATATGTTTGTGTGTGTGTATATATACGTATATACTAACTACACATATATACACATACACACACTCATATACGGATGTGCATATATCTATATAGGTATAGGTAGTTTGGATTACATACATTAAAAAAATTAAATATATACTTACCTGCCAAGTAAAGTCCTGCCATGTGAACCCGACTAACGACTTATGAGTCCTGGTAAAAGGCGTGCAATGCAACTGTAGCAAACCCTACACCCGTTACGGGTTGTATTCTAAACCCATATACCTATACCCTTAATCTGATACTGTCATCTATTTAACCCTAAAGCCCTTCATACCTTTCCTTAATTCTGTCCACTGGAAAGAGAAAAGAGATGTATTTTTTTTGGAGAGTTTCATATAGCGCGAACCAGACCCTTGCAGGTATCAGAGCGCTTTACAGGGTAGAGTCTTCGTTACATAGAAACAAGGTAAATAGCATAGAGATCACAGATAGACAGTGCGAGTATAATCGTTCTCTTTGACACACAGTATATGAAACATAATAAAAACGTACAATGAGTTTCAAGCATAATATAGATGAATATCTAGGGTATTTGGCTGGGCAGAGGACCTTGTAAGGTTCCGAGTAGAGTATGTATGTTATGTACATAACACAGAAAGATTTCACACTTTATTCAGAATTCATGTAATAAGTGGATAAAAAACCAAAACAAAAGTCTGCACCTACATGGACCATCCCAAGACTTCTCTATCCATGGCAGAATGAGAGGTACCGAGAAGCATGAGACTGGCTGTCAAATGAGGAAACTACTCTTGATTGGCTAAGAGCGGCTGCATATCATGCTATATTCCTCTGTGCTCCGTCAGTGGAGTTGAATCTGAAGGCAGTGGATGTAGAGAGAAATGTACATGGGCATGTATCAAAAACAATGGTTCATTCTATCGAGAGAATTTGAGTTACCTGAAGGACAATGGGAGGGCCATTGCGATCTCATTGTAGTTGACAACCAACTTGATTGGCAACTACAAAAACTTCACATAAGTAAACATCTACCAGGATTGTCCATTTGCAATACTAGTTTCCCCAGGAATTGATATGCAACTAAAATCTTGGCACAGATGGGCTCTTATGGAAGTAGTTCAGCCTCCATGAGGCAAAAAAGAACATTTATGGACCCCCAAAGTCTGGAAGTTTTGAAGTGCTCTAAATAATACCTGTTAACATTAACCAAACACAAAGGTACTCATTTTATTGACCGGGTGAAAGGTTCTGTGTACCCAAAACGATTACTAAGTTCTTTGCCTTCCTATGTCACCCAGATCTCAACAGCAGATGCTTTAACTCAGCTGGCGATCATAATGAATATATTTGCTGTCACTGTACTCAACTTGCATTATGTCAATAGTATGTAACTATGCCTACTGCTAGAGGGAGTTGCCAGGTGTAAAGAATGGTTAAACAATTTTTCTTTTTGACCAAGTGTGAGTTAGACTGTGGCATACTCTATGGACCACTTTGATCGTGGCCTCTCTATGTGGCTTTTTGCAGTCAATTCAAATTTTATGTTTGACTCATACTTGGGGAGGGCGGATGGCTGACTATCCTTTCGCTTGTCATCCTAGATTGATTGTTAGGTCTGGATTTTAGCAGGTTTTCTTCTATCGGCTTTTCCCAGCCATTGGCTGGAGACATGATCAATATTTTCTTGACCCTATGGAGTGGAATGTCAATTTCTCACCTAGTGCTATTGGCGGTCTGAATGTATCCTTTTACCTTCATCCTGCAGCCTTGCTCTCGAATGTCTCATTCAAATGTGAACGCTGAATGCAGTAGCACATTAAATGCAGACCTCTAGGCATTGCCACTGCTTATTTTGTACTCCATTATTGCAAGTAAGGATACACAAGCCAATAGTGTTTACTCCTCTGGAATGTGATGAAACACCTCATTTTAAATGTGTTTTCTTTCCCATTTTTTTTTTAAGTGTGAGAAGAAAGAGGAGTTCATCGACAAAATCAAGCAATTGGATATCGGGACACAAGCTGCAATAGTATCACATATCCAAGAGGTTTGCAAATTGTTCTTAGAATTCATTCCATATCCTCATCCTTGATTTAGCAAATGTCCTTCCTGTATAACAGATGAGATGTGGCATTGGTCCTGGTACTTGCCACTCTTCATCCCAGTGCTTGGCAGCACACACATGAAAAATAGATACTGATCTTCTATTTGTAGTCTTAGTTGAATATCTTTCATTGACGTCATTTTCAGCAAAGCACTTTAAACACTTCCTATATGGGTTTATTATAAATAAGGGTGGTGGTTCGTGGACTCTTCATCTGTTTTTTATAGTGCGTGTTAGTTGAATACACTAATTGTATCACAATCCTTTCCCCTGGCATTGTTTAATTTGTTAGGTGACCCACAATCAGGAGAACGTGTTTGATCTGCAGTGGTTGGAGCTCCCAGATGTGGCACCAGAAGACTTGGACTCGCTCTCCAGGAGCCTGGTTCTGCATCTGAAGAGGCTCATTGATGAGCGAGACGAGTGCGCAGAGGTGAGAGACCAGCAAGGGGCATTCATTGCAGAAACTGATGTGCAAAGCATCGCTCTGGTTAGTTTTTTATCTGAGGGATTATTTCAGAACATTTCAAGTGCAGTAGGATAGGAATAACAACCGATTTAATGCTCCTGGATTCTAGTGACATTTGAAAATATGTGATATTTGACAACATACCAAGCTTCCGAAATGGTTACTGTTGGATGAGTCCAGAAAGGTTGAAAATGCTGGAATTGGTTTGGTGACCACAGAGAAAAACAAACACAAGTATCTGTCACCACACACATCTATCACCACACTCACCTCTTTCAACCACACACACACAACTCTCTCAACCACACGACTTGCCCTCACTCACCTCTCTCTCTCAACCACACAGTCACACCCCCCCAACCACACACAGCCCAAATAAATATTGCATAGTTTGTCAAATGGGCACAGTTCTCTCTGAGCAGAGGGTCTGATATTTCTCCAGACAGAAGTACTACACAGATACCGATAAACTCCTAAAAGTCCAGAGGGCAGCAGCAAAACATGCTACCAAGCTAGGAAGGTGAGACCACAAGAACCGCACCTTTATCCGCAGCCTTAATTGTTCTGCGTGTGGGATAGGGAGAAACGAACCTCCTCTACCTTATCCCAAAATGTCTGATAGACACTAACCTTAGAGAGAATCTCCTGGCTTTCTTACAGTGATCGCTCCCAAAGCGACCATTTATGTTGTTAAGAAATCCTTCTCCTTGTGTATTCTGATGGCCATTTTTTCTACCTTCCTTTTCTTTGGGTCTCTTCAAATGAAATCTATGTATGTAGTTTCCTTGATCACTCTCTTTTATGGCTTAGGCACCAGTTATATTTACATTAGTCTTGGATAACATATGTACATCTTTTCATCAATCATTATGTAATAAATGATGATCAGTGATTGTCTCGCTTGTGTTGAGCAGGTTGTGGAGCAGTGACAACAAAATGGGGATTCCTAACTGTGTATAGTAGGGTGCAACAACTGTTGCGTTCCTTTTAAGGTTACATACGGCAAGACAATGAGAAGTCCCTTGGCACTAGAGCGAGTTGGACTGTTGCCACCCCTTATTACTTGAACTGCAATTGGCACGTTTTTGCAAACACAAGTCTCTTTGTTCCTATTTCTGTAGATGGTAGTGGATCTCACTCAAGAGAGGGATTACCTGCAGGCTCAACAGCCCCCGAGCCCTGTGAAAGCTTCAAGCCCTCAGTCTTCTCCGAACCGAGCCAACCGTTTATCCAACGAGGACAAGCAGCACATGGCCGTGGAGCTGGCAGACACCAAAGCCAAACTCAGGCGGATTAGGCAAGATCTGTAAGTTGTTTTAGTGAAGGAATCGTGCCAACTAGACTTGTCAACTTTCTTTTTTCATTCTTCAGAGCAGACAATTTCTGCATCTATCAAAGGTAGCTGTGGCAGAGCAAACTGAGAATGTGGCCTACAGTCAAAGTTGCAGATCTTAGAACCTGTATATTGTGCTCCCATTTTGGCTTCTGCACTGGACCAAAAACACTTCATCTCAACGTGCCTCATATTGTTGTCATGTGTGATACAATGGTGTAATGATTACATTGAGTATGGCATGCCTACCGTCATTCGTGGCAAAAGGTTCCAGTTCTTGGGTGTGTGTGCCCCCAACTCTTCTGATGTCCACAGTCTCGTTTTGTGGAAGATCGGACATGCTTATTGGTCGGTGAATCTTGCATCACATGTTTGAGAAGACCCAGGGCTTTACACAATGTCTATTGAAAGTATGTAAGACTCCATTTGGTGTATGTGAAAGTCTCCCAACCAACATTACATGCTCCTCATATTTGTTTGAGTTACGGAAATGCTAATCGATCCATAATTGGATCATGATTAGAATGATTTTAAAGCAATATAAAATAGGCTAAGATCTAATTTGATCTAATTTCATTTAAAACATCATCCCATCGTTCATGAACCCACCTTTATAGAAAGACGACATTTTAAAGAATATTTGCATGAGTTTGTTTTGGTGCATCACTTGGTTTGTAGGCCAAGAATTTACTCACAGATGGTGTCACCTAAAAATAATACTGTACTGATATCTAGCATAAAACCTTGCACAAGTGTTTCTATTTCTAGTTGTGCTCTTTGGATGTGTAACAGTTGTAGGTTACATGATAAGGGAAAGATACAAGTCATAAAAGTGTCGAAACAAGTCATAGCATTCTCTTTCTCGGTGTATTGCTCAACTTTAATTTGTCAGTTTTGATTTGACTTGGGCTTATTTCTGACTGCAATAATGAACATTGCACAGGTGAAGAAATGTCTTCCCAGGTCTGTATGTTGTCATGTAATAGCCTGGGAACCCTCTTTCTTCACTGAAATAATACAAGGGATTATGTTGCTGGTGTTTTTTTTAGGTCTCTGTTGCAAACAATCCGCCTCTTTTGTATTTTCGTGCCTCTGTATAAAGTTTGCTAATGGAGCTGGTATGCAGAGTTGAACATTAGCTGCAAAGCATTTACTCAAAAAGGGCAAGCGAAAGTGAGAACATCATTCAAGTGCACAAAGGAAGAATTGGAACTGGTACAAAGTAAGCGATCATGGACGTCAGTTAGTGGTAGCCAGGCATAGCATCTACACCTCCTGGCTAGCCTTTTGGAAACCTTGGTATGATCATTGTTTCCCTTGGTCTCAGATATTGTGAAGGCAGTGGAGAAAGGAAAGTAAACAGTATACAGTATTTAACTTCTGTAGCTTCCATTCCTTACCATTCCCCCAGCCAGGAAACCAGTTGGGGGCATGTGGTGGAGAGTGCCTCAAACTTGGGTGGCATCAGGTGTCAATAGGTACACAATGTCACTTCTAAAGCTCGAGACTTGTTCGTGCCTTTAAAAAGCAATCTGGCAGTGCCAGAGGGGCTCGGCTGGCTGACCAGTGTGTGGGCTGTGTTTTTGGCTGTTTCTGGGCCTATTTTATAGTTTTGTGGGACAATTTCCACTGTTGATTTCTCTGATATTAGTACAAACATTGCCTTCAGCAAGCACAAATGCTTGTAGGCTCCCATAGCTTGCAAAACACCTGTATAGCGTGTCTTTACAAATTAAAAACTGCCCCTATTTGGAAATGTGTACTGCTTTTTAGGTCTTGCCTAATACTGAGCATGTGCTGTGTGTTCCTAGACGTTTTGTTAGCTCATAGTGGGCCTAGAGCTCACTCATAATTTACTATTGTTTGGTCTCATTGTCACTCGTTTGCTTGATTCTAATTTGGTGGTTTGTGTGGGGTTTACTTCCCAGTTGTGAGTTTGACCCCTCCACCTCCTTGGGGCATGCACGTGTTACTCTGTGTCTTTACACTGCTTGTTTTGTTTTGTGCTACCTATTTCTTTGTACTGATACACACTACAAGTGTGTGTTTTCCAGTTGTCTCCTCTGTGTGCTTCTGTGCTCTGCCCATCACTGTCCTTCTCTGCCCCCCCCCCTTGTTTCTGTCTCCTGTGTTTCCACCATTTCCGTGTTGCTTTGTCTTGCCATTTGAGTCTGTTCTCCCCCGTGTTGGTTTGCTTAGCCTGTTCTTCTCTTCCTGCATCCTGCATTTTGCTTCCGCACTCTTCTCCTTCGTGGTTTTAAACCTGTTTTTTGTTAGTTACCAGTCCAACTCGGATTACTAAGTGAAAAGAAAAAAAAAGTACGCATCATTGTGTAGGTGAACACGCGTGATGCGCTTACCTACAAAATAACGCGCCTAGCTGCCTCAAATGCTTAAAAAATATATATATAATTCTTTAGCCATTACTGAGAGTTTATTACTGTTATGTTTAAACGCGAAATGAAGTTGAGAATATTGAGGACAGACGAACCTCCACAAATGTAATCATTGCTATAGACTTTGTCTTGTATTGCTGCTGAAATACGAACCACCTCGGCAGAGGCGGGCAAGCTGTATGATTGTATTTTGCTTGATTTACTGATTTGGAGGTATAAAATGAATAAAGAAAAAAAAATGCCACCATGGACCCTAATGTGTTCACCCCTTTTTAAACATTGAACACTCTTTAAGAAGAGTTTGCACACTATCCACCTTAACATGATAACCATCTTAAAGACTTCACATGACCCGGAATTTTAACCACATTAGTGCTAAGGCAATTCCCCCTGAGCGCTGTTACTCCAGATTTCCCATTGTTCATGACGAGCTCAGCTCACCATGAGCACACGAGCAGTGTACTGCATGACGAGCTGAGCTCGTCATGAGCATGGAAGGGGTTAAGTCAAAAGGTTGACAGATATTTTTTGATAAGACCCCTTTTGTAAGGCCCTATGATCAACTCTCCAAAATTTGCTATAATACACATCACGCTTTCCTGAGATGGCATACAAGCTGAGAGTCATGCTACAACTCCAATGGGAGGTAAACCACCTGTAAGCGACTCACCCCTACATTCTACCTTATTCAACAAACTGCAATGCCTGAAAACATTCAGTGAAGTTCTAGAAATAAACATCCACCCTGTATAAATTATCAGATAGAATTTGTCTATGGCATGGTATTACAACTATTAAACATGGGCATGGGTCCAGACATCCACTGGTGGATAATCTATTGTCAGGACAAGTTTTTGGCCTTTCACACAGTTGTTTATTTTGTATTTTTTGCAACAGGCTTTGGCTTTAAGCCACAACCCACTTTGAAACATACTTCTGCAACACATATCAGGTGCACTCTGCCTCACCTTTGTTTAACACAGGTACTATTTGCACCACAAGCGTTACTGATTTTTAAACGTTGCACCATATATTTTAAAACATGCTCAACCACACTTGCCTCCAGGGCTTGCGCTATTTCTATTTTATGCACCCACATGTGTAGACACAGTAACTCTTTATGGTCAAGATGTCGTCATTAATGTCATTTTAGATATCACTGATGACATCAATGATGTCATTTAACATGTCATGAGTGATGTAATATGTGATGTCATAAGCTGTGCATAGCAAGGTGCAGAATTTAGTTAGCTTAGAAAATACAATTTTTGACTTTTTTGTGGTTTTTGTTTTTTAAATATTCATTTCTCATTTCAACACCTGTCATTTTTTCTGTGTATATACATATTTGTGTTGTGTGTGTATATGTATATGTATATGTATATATATATATATATTTCCTCTCAAATGCCCTGAGCTTTACAGAGGTCACACGATGCAGCTCCTACCATCCGGTCTAAGAACTGAGGCTGTGTGACCTTTGCAAAGCTCAGGGCATTTGAGAGGAAGAATATATATATATATATATATATATATATATATATATATATATATATATATACACACTAAAAAAAAAAGGTTACAAGGACGTTACATATAGGTTGAGATTTTACACACACAAAACCATAGAAATTCAGCATTTATAGTTATGCTTATCTGAAGAAACTATAATTCGTGCCCTAAGGTAACTATATCTCGAGCCCCCGCCATGCACTTCTTACTCCTCAATAATTTTATTGCAAATGTTGCAGCGATATTATCAATTATGTCATAGAAGATGTCATGACTGATGTAATTCTGTGGGGTAATAAGGAAGGGATGGTGAGGGCATGAGTTAGTTACCATAGGGCACTAGTTAAAGTTTCTTGAGATAAGTAGAACTGCTGGTTTCTGTGGTTTCGAGTGTGTAAAATCGGAACCTAATGATAACTTCTCTGTATCCTTTTTTTTTTCTTCAGTCTAAGATTTTTTAAATTTCTATTTCCTAACTATAACGTCCCTGTAAACTTTGTTTATTCAGGGAATTTCTAGTTTTTTTAGTAATGTAAAGTAATATTAAATTACCATATGTTAATCCAACCGCCACCGTATGGCCTATGGCCGTGCGCAGCGGGGGTGGCCACAAGCACTGGCCTGCAGCCATGCCGTGTGGCCAACTCTCCCTCAAAAGGCAGCCGATGCATGAGCCCCCACTTCGGGCTGCATGTGTGTGAATGGGTCTGTGAGTGGCTGTGTGGGTATGTGAGTGTATGCCAGTGCTTGTGGGACTGTAAGTGAGTGTGTGAGTGCTTGTGTTCATGTGTAAGTGGGTGTGTGAGTGGTTTTGTGGGTCTGTGAGTGGATGTAGCAGTTTGTGAGTGGGTGTGTGAGTGTATGAGTGACTGCAGGTCTGTGACTGAATGTGTGAGTGGCTCTGTAGGACTATGCATGGGTATGTAAGTGGCTGTGTGGACCTGTAAGTGGGTGTATTAATGGTTTTCTGGGTATGTGAGTGGCCGTATGGGTGGGTCTCTAAGTGGCTGTATGGATCAGTGAGTGGGTGTCTGTATTGGTCTGTGAGTGAGTTTGTATGGCTGTGGGTCTGTGAGTGCATATGTGAGTGATTGTGTGTGTTTGTAAGTGGCCTGTGAGTGTGTGTGTGTCTTTTTAGGTCTCGCCTGTCAATGCGCATGCGCATTGAGCAGAGCGAGACTATTGGGATTTAAACAAAGTTTACCTAACTGCGGCGATTTGGTGCTGTGCCCGTGGCTTTTAGGTCAATGCGCTTGCGCATTGACCTAAAATGCGCGTGCACATCACCAAATCGCCGTCTGTTCCCTCAGCCGCATTCCTCCGACACCTTTTGAAGTGAAGCTTAGCTTCACTTCAAAGGCCCCGGCTTCTTCACACCCACATGCCGCTCTCCCCGCTCCGCCCCTTCCCCTGCCCGCCGTGTGCATTTCTCCTACACCCCCTCCCCACAGCAATGCCCTCCGTCTGTTTTACAATTTGTAGAGGTAATCGGAGTCTCAAAGAGATAAGAGGGATATTTGGATCCATGTCTAGTGGTGAGGAAAAAAAGAGAATTGATGTCAGCGCATGCCAGTGGCGCCGCTATAGGTTTAAATATAAAACAGCAATTGACAGACATCAGTTACCATTAGGTTAAAAATCCCATACACCGTTGCAGTTATTAGATAGATCTAGTGCATATTCTGTTCATTTCATCACATATTTATTTATTCGCATTCTCTAGTAGCCAAATCATACTACATTTAAAGAATTCACAGACGAGTGTTAATTCCGACCCTGCCCTCCAATAAACAAATTGGGTTTGCAGTCAAATTGCAACATAACCATCTTCTCTCATTACCCCAGCATTTCTATCCAACAAGCTGATTTAGATCTGATATAGGCCTCGAGGCAAAGTTGCTCATTTTAAAAAAACACCTCTCATCTCATCGGATTTGAACGTAGTAATCTGAGTGAAATGGAGTTCCGGCCATACTTAGATTGGAGACGAAACATTCAGTTCTTACAGATACAGATACAGGGAGTTGATTTCAACAGAATCCTTATCAGTGTATCCATTAGGCGTGATGTCATGGAAAGTTGATAACCATACACACCTCTTCAATACTTAACTCTCAAGAGTGCTCATCCGGGTTGTGAACTTGGGGTTTGGAAACCCCAGACATTATAAAACATTTATTAACACTCAATTCATGCCCCGGCAGTGCTATTGATATTCTGGTCACTTTGTCGTACTGAGCATATGCCATGTCAGAGGGAGTAAATAAATAGTATGCTTTTAAGCACAGTAAAGAAAAGGGGTTGCTGACATAGGCCACAATAACATGCACAGTGAGTGCAGTTGAGTACGAGCAGGTGGGATGTGGTTTGATTCGTGAAGTATTCGAACACCCGATAGTTATCAGCGGGCGGTGCATTTTCTCAGGCCCACAGGTTTGGGCACTCTTATTCAGAGGAATACTTATTTGAGATGTTAAAGGCATGCTATATTAATGTCAATCATATTAATATTAAGCTCTGATCAGACTCTGGGGTGAACTGAACTAGGGATGCAAGTGCCCCATCTTATACTTACTAAACAATCCCGGCTTTCCAGCAATTAGGCAGATGCATTTACGGGGTTCGAGAGGTGGATAGCAATGGATAGCATTGTTTGTTTGCTTGACGATTCATGGCTCTGAGGACATACGTAAATATCATGCCTCTTATCCCAATTTGAGTAATGCACTGATACTATCTGGCACAAAACTATATTCTCCACCTTGCACAGGAAAGAGGTACACTCTATCTGGCACTCACCCTCACCCTCACCCTCACCCTCCCTCAACCCCTCACCCTCACTCACCCTCACCCTCAACCCCTCACCCTCACTCACCCTCACCCTCACTCACCCTCACTCACCCTCACCCTCACTCACCCTCACCCTCACTCACCCTCACCCTCACTCACTCACCCTCACTCACCCTCAACCCCTCACTCACCCTCACTCTCACTCACCCTCAACCCCTCACCCTCACTCACCCTCAACCCCTCACCCTCACCCTCACTCACCCTCAACCCATCACCCTCACTCACCCTCAACCCCTCACCCTCACTCACCCTCACTCACCATCAAGCCCTCACCCTCACTCACCCTCAACCCATCACCCTCACTCACCCTCAACCCCTCACCCTCACTCACCCTCACCCTCCCTCAACCCCTCACCCTCACTCACCCTCAACCCCTCACCCTCACCCTCAACCCCTCACCCTCACTCACCCTCACCCTCACTCACCCTCACCCTCACTCACCCTCAACCCCTCACTCACCCTCACTCTCACTCACCCTCAACCCCTCACCCTCAACCCCTCACCCTCACTCACCCTCACCCTCACTCACCCTCACCCTCACTCACCCTCAACCCCTCACTCACCCTCACTCTCACTCACCCTCAACCCCTCACCCTCACTCACCCTCAACCCCTCACCCTCACCCACCCTCAACCCATCACCCTCACTCACCCTCAACCCCTCACCCTCACTCACCCTCACTCACCCTCAACCCCTCACCCTCACTCACCCTCAACCCCTCACCCTCACTCACCCTCAACCCCTCACCCTCACCCTCACTCACCCTCAACCCATCACCCTCACTCACCCTCAACCCCTCACCCTCACTCACCCTCACCCTCCCTCAACCCCTCACCCTCACTCACCCTCACCCTCAACCCCTCACCCTCACTCACCCTCACTCACCCTCACTCACTCACCCTCACTCACCCTCACTCACCCTCAACCCCTCACCCTCACTCACCCTCAACCCCTCACCCTCACTCACCCTCACTCACCCTCAACCCCTCACCCCCAACCCCTCACCCCCTCACCCTCAACCCCTCACCCTCAACCCCTCACCCTCACTAACCCTCAACCCCTCACCCTCACTCACCCTCACTCACCCTCACCCTCAACCCCTCACCCACCCTCAACCCCTCACCCTCACTCACTCTCACCCACCCTCACTCTCACCCTCACTTACCCTCAACCCCTCACCCTCACTCACCCTCAACCCCTCACCCTCACTCACCCTCAACCCCTCACCCTCACTCACCCTCACCCTCACCCACCCTCAACCCCTCACCCTCACTCACCCTCACCCTCACTCACCCTCACCCTCACTCACCCTCACCCTCACTCACCCTCACTCACCCTCACTCACCCTCACTCACCCTCACCCACCCTCACCCACCCTCACTCACCCTCACTCACCCTCACTCACCCTCACTCACCCTCACTCACCCTCACTCACCCACCCTCACTCACCCTCACTCACCCTCACTCACCCTCACTCACCCTCACTCACCCTCACTCACCCTCACTCACCCTCACTCACCCTCACTCACCCTCACCCACCCTCACCCTCACTCACCCTCACTCACCCTCACCCACCCTCACCCTCACTCACCCTCACTCACCCTCACCCACCCTCACTCACCCACCCTCACTCACCCTCACCCTCACTCACCCTCACCCTCACTCACCCTCACCCTCACTCACCCTCACTCACCCTCAACCCCTCACCCTCACTCACCCTCACTCACCCTCACTCACCCTCACTCACCCTCACTCACCCTCACTCACCCTCACTCACCCTCACTCACCCTCACTCACCCTCACTCACCCTCAACCCCTCACCCTCAACCCCTCACCCTCAACCCCTCACCCTCAACCCCTCACCCTCACCCTCACTCACCCTCAACCCCTCACCCTCACTCACCCTCACCCACCCTCAACCCCTCACCCTCACTCACCCTCACCCACCCTCACTTACCCTCAACCCCTCACCCTCACTCACCCTCAACCCCTCACCCTCACTCACCCTCACTCACCCTCAACCCCTCACCCTCAACCCCTCACCCTCACTCACCCTCAACCCCTCACCCTCAACCCCTCACCCTCACTCACCCTCACCCTCACTCACCCTCAACCCCTCACCCACCCTCACTCACCCTCACTCACCCTCACTCACCCTCACTCACCCTCACTCACCCTCACTCACCCACCCTCACCCTCACTCACCCTCACCCACCCTCACCCTCACTCACCCTCACCCTCACTCACCCTCACCCTCACTCACCCTCACCCTCACTCACCCTCACCCTCACTCACCCTCACCCTCACTCCCCCTCACTCACCCTCACTCACCCTCCCTCACCCTCACTCACCCTCACCCTCACTCCCCCTCACCCTCACTCCCCCTCACCCTCACTCACCCTCACTCACCCTCACTCACCCTCACCCTCCCTCACCCTCACTCACCCTCACCCTCACTCACCCTCAACCCCTCACTCACCCTCAACCCCTCACTCACCCTCACTCACCCTCAACCCCTCACTCACCCTGACTCACCCTCAACCCCTCACTCACCCTCACTCACCCTCAACCCCTCACTCACCCTCACTCACCCTCAACCCCTCACTCACCCTGACTCACCCTCACCCACCCTCAACCCCTCACCCTCACTCACCCTCAACCCCTCACCCTCACTCACCCTCACTCACCCTCACTCACCCTCAACCCCTCACCCTCAACCCCTCACCCTCAACCCCTCACCCTCAACCCCTCACCCTCACTCACCCTCACCCTCACTCACCCTCAACTCCTCACCCTCACTCACCCTCAACTCCTCACCCTCAACACCTCACCCTCACCCTCACTCACCCTCAACCCCTCACCCTCAACCCCTCACCCTCACTCACCCTCACTCACCCTCACTCACCCTCACTCACCCTCAACACCTCACCCTCAACACCTCACCCTCAACTCCTCACCCTCACAACACATATTGTGTTACAATAGGTGTCACATTTGCGGAAGATAAAACTATCTAGAGATGTAGCATAACGACCAGAGCTGCCATATAAGTCACGTAAATACAAAACATGTTGCATTCCAAATGCTATAGGTGTCACATTTGCAAACGTTATAACTATTGGCATTGTAAATGACAAAGCCATCAATTTAGCAATTTTAACAACGCAAAAATAATTAAATTATGTCATTTACAAGACCAATAACTACAACTTTTCTAATGCGAGACCTATTGCATTCCAACCCCACTCATCCACGCAACGCCACTCACACACGCAACGCCACTCACACACGCAACGCCACTCACACACGCAACGCCACTCACACACGCAACGCCACTCACACACACAACGCCACTCACACACGCAACGCCACTCACACACGCAACGCCACTCACACACGCAACGCCACTCACACACGCAACGCCACTCACACACGCAACGCCACTCACACACGCCACTCATCCACGCAACGCCACTCATCCACGCAACAACACTCATCTATTTGCAAAACGATAAATGTCAAACTCTTCTATTGCGAGACCTATTGCATTTTCAATGCTTGTTTTAATTGGGGCCTGGATCTGCGGATCCATCGTGGATTCAAATGGAGAGTCACTCTGAGCACCGTGGTGGATCCGCGGATACTTGTGCACCCCCCAAAAATGTTTTTGGGCAATTTCTTGACTTTAAGGGGTCCCTCACCGGCACCTCCACCACTCCACTGGAGTCAGGGAGAATTAATGAGAGGGTGAGGGAAAGTGAGGGAGAATGAGGGAGAGTGAAGAAGGAAAGAGGGAGGGAGAGGCAAGGAGGAAGAATGAATATAAATATCTATAATCCCCTCTGCTGTACTGGAACAGAGGGCTGATCCTTTAGATGGGCCATCCCGTGCAGATTAAAAAAAAATGTTCGCTTTACCCAGTCCAGCAACCCCTAACTGTTACCGACAATAGGCATTTCAGAATGTTCCTTTGTTGGTGTCTGATTTGTTTTTGAGATCTATTGTGACATCATTCTCTAGAAGACCCCTTTTAATAGACCTATGACATTTCAGCACTTCGTTTTGTGAAATAATCTGTTTTGTAAATTTCAATGCAGGGAGGAGAAGTCTGAGCAACTGGTCGACACAAGAAACGAATTGGATCGCTTGATCTTGGAGCTGCAGAAAACAAAGCAGGAGGTGAGTAAAAAGTTGGGCTGGGTTTGAATCACCTTAGTTGCATCACTATTATATACATTATTCACATAAACCCTGCCTATGGAATGTTTGCTAGTGGTCTTCAAGCTCTTATTTGACAACAACAGATGTCCGATTGTGAATTAGTTCCTGTAATTTACAGTCTTCAATTATTTTTCAAGATATTTAGCTTCTCTAAACAAATAAAGTTAAAGGGATAGTTAAGACAGCATTTTGTCTTTATTTCAGTGCTGGTAAAAAAAAAAAAAAGGAAGAAAAAACGCTTTCAGAATGAGCGTGAGGCTCTCAGTGCATTAATCAGCACCCAAGCTCACCGTTGGAGACCCTTCCTTGATGCAAGTAGCTATCAATGGATTCTCCATAGTATATGAAAACAAAGTTTGTAGACAGAACTCTGTGAGCCAAATGTTATTGTCCTGAATTGCACTTTAAGTTCTTACTTTGTATGTCTTGTTAAACCTATTCTCTATGGGTTCAATGTACTACAAAAGAACGCACTTTTTAGAATACATGTTTTTAATTTGCTTATTTTGTGCTTTACGTGTAAGATGTTACTTATAATAACACACATTATTGCATAAAACACATTTAAATATTAAATACTGCTGTCTTAGGCAATCAATGAATACTAACCAGATAGTGACAAATGCTCCAAATTTTTCTGGAAAATACTGAAATGATTAAATAAGTCATGCAATATAAAACAAAATATAATGAGTAGCATGTGCATTATGGACCTATATTGCCATCTCGGGGTTTAGGTAACATTCATAATCCAGTCGGCCTTTAGCCTCGTGATTTGTAAATATCACCAGAATCTCTTGATGGCAAATACAGGCCCTTATTACACAGTAACCAGTTATGTATTCTACATATGTATATTATATAGAGTCATATATATGCGTGTGTCTGTATAAATTTATATATCTATATAATTCCAACAGAATGCTCCTCCCAGAGCTCAGACTCTTTCACCAGATTGTGTGTTCTGTTTTACGGTGTTGAGCAATTCAATAAATCACCAACATTTGTGTGTGGAAGAGAAAATGCGGACGCACTTGTGGCGGAGCGGAGCGGAGTGTAAACGTTTTATTAATGCAAGTGAAAGCACAAAGATTTGCCAATGCACCCCCACCCACACAAAATGAGATAACCTACCTACACATACACACGCGCATGCACACGCACATGTACACACACACACACACACACATATACACAGATAAGTGGGTTTATAGGGGAATAGAGTGGGAAGTTATTTAATTGCCTCAAATTGTAAAGCGCTCTGATATCCTTCGGGATCAAGTTCGCGCTATATAAAACTTTATAAATAAATAAAAAATAATAATAAATGCGTTTCAACCCTTATTGTGCTTGTTGGCGGTTAACAAGACCAGTAATGGTCGAAAAGCGTTGGTGAATCTTTATGCCAATGAAAAAGATTGCACTCCAACACAAGTGCATCTGTACCATCTCTTTACATTGAAACAGCACTTTTAATGTTCCTATAACTTCGGTCCCCATTAATGCATCTGCTCCAGAAATGGGACTCGCTTATACTATGCAACTAGATTCAGCATGCTAGTTTTTATGCAGTTCTGTCAGGAGGAAAAATGTTTAAAGGGAGGGGGGGGGGGGCAAAAATAGATTTTTCCCATGTTAGCTCCCAAAGGAAAATTTGCTCACCACTACAGCAGAAAGTACTGAACAGATTTACCCCAAACTTGGCGTGAATGTAGAACCTAACTCAGCAAGCATGCTTTTGGTGGTTCGGTGTAACTTTGTTCAATAGTTTTTGAGATATTCGTTTTCTTAAAAGATGCCAGGTGCACTTGAAAGTGGTGACACGTTTTTAATATTGACAGTTGAATGGCATTTTGGATTTGCTTATTACTTTCTCACATTTTGTTGAATATGCATTAAATTGGGTAGACACTTGTGATCATGGGAGTTTTGTGCCAGTCCATTGGGGGTAGGCAAAGTTATAGCGGTTTCATGTACTAACAACTTTGGCACTGTTTAAATCTGCATAAACTATGTCATGCCAATTAGCAAGCTACATACAGTGCAGTATTTCAGTTTCTGTGCAGATCAAGTAAAGGGGACCACGTTAAATGGCGCCATTTGATGAATCAAAGCAAAATGTGGCACAGACTTGCCATGTTTCGCTTACTCTGTGTTCTCAATTGCAGTTCTGTCGTGGGTGGGGGGGCATAAAAAAATGTTAATTTACTAATAACTTTAGCAGTGTATGATGAATCTGACCACAAATTAGCAGATATGCAGCTGCCTTCGCTTTCTGTTTGTATATCAACTTCAGATCTTTTGGAGTGGGGCAAGGATAAGTGACTAGGCATTAAAAGCTTAGTTCACTAATAACTTTGTGTTGGATTGCTTGATTAATCCGCATTAAAAATGGCAGACAGCAAATTAAGTTCAGTGCAAGAATATCAGATTTCATGCAGATGAAACGGGGCCAGAGTTAGAGGGCACAGGCAAAAAGGATAGGCTCTGCAGCCCATTTCCACTGCACAGAGCCTATGGGGTTGCATAGCGGGTTTGTTTCCTTGCATGATATGACACACAAGGCTTAGCCCTGTAGCAATACCCCACTATGCATGGCTGAATGGTGTTTGCACCAGGGGTTGTCCACCGGCAGTGGCTGGCCCAGGCTCTGTGGACCCCCTCTGTGTACAGCCAAAGGCTGGCACAGTTCTAAATAGATAACATGGCAAGGGAATGAAGTGCATCATAAAATAAACTTGAAATGCTCTAGGAAAAAAACGCAGCTAAAGGTGGTGTCAGCAAACACAAAACAGAAAGCAACCTGAAATTGTCTAGGTATAATATGCAGCGGTAATAGGTGATACACAGCTTCATACTGAGTGCTCAGAATGTGTTTAAAAAATATATTTTTAAAACTTTTATGTAGTTCGTAGCGCTGTAAACCCCCAAAGAGTGCGCATGCAACAGTCCCCCTCAGCCATCTGCCTCATACTTTCAAAATTACCAGGCAGCCAGCTCGAATATAAGCTGCTAACCATGAGAGTTATATACTTTGCTTTTAGCAGTCTGCATATTTTTTGCGACATAATGAGAATGAGTGTAACCGCTACTGAGACTGATTGTAGTCTTGCTTTCCTCATGGTGTCCACATTCACCTTACACAATGTTGTTTCATGCTTTGCCCAGAACATCCAGCTGGCTGTAGATGCTCGCTCCGCCCGCACTTACAGAGATGAGCTGGACTCCCTGCGAGAGAAGGCAAACCGAGTGGACCGGCTGGAAACCGAGCTCGCCCGGTGCAAGGAGAAGCTGCACGATGTTGATTTCTACAAGGCGCGGATGGAGGTAGGCCTTGGCTTGGGATACCAGAGGTTCAGTGATCCTTCATGTCCACTGTGTGGTCCGCTGTTGTACATGCAAGTTATACAAACTTTATTTATAGCTGTAGCCTCTGCCTGCAGATTTTATTATGGCTATTGCATACATATTGATTCTGTCTGGACCACTGGTAAATTCTAAGGACCTCGTTACGAGTGGCCCTTAATTCTGATGGGCTGGTAACAAGTAGGTACCTTTCCAATCGGAATTATGAATCTGCAGCACCTCAGCGGGCCTCTTTAATTTTACTTTGTTATTTCGGGTGCAAAAAAGAGATAAAATAGTAGTTTGAAATCTGAGGGGGGTGGAAAGATAAATTACCGGAGAGTCTACCCTGAAATTACCAACCCATCATTAATTTCTGATTTCTAAGGGAGGCGGCTTCATGGTCCCACTTGCAGTACCTCAAACTCTGGCCCGAGCAATTACCAGTACTATGGTATGCAAGGTGCAGAAGTAATCGGCAGGTTTCGTTGGCCACTCGTAATGAGGGCCTAAGTGTCGGTGCTATTATGAACAAGGACCACCTGGGATGGGCCATCTAGCCTGCTGACCTTTTCTTGCTCTACTGCTACATGGAAGGCTGTTCATGTTTTCCCTTTTCAATAATTTGTAAGCAGTATATGTTTGTGATGAACTGTGACCTAATTTAAAAAAAAGAATTTTTAAAAAGGTGCTCAGGACATGCGCTACCTTGAAGAAAGTTTGCACCTCATTTTGAATCTTTATTTATTAACCTTTTAACAGATTTGAGAAGGCCTGGTGGTATTCACTTTTTAAGCAAGAAGTAACTCTTCAAAACCATGTAGTTGGCATGGCAGTAATACTCAAACAGGGTAATCCACTCCCCATACCCACAGGGGTCCATGAGTAACAACAGGAGATATTCGAGAGCTCGTCCATTTTCTTTTATGTGCACAGCATGACTCCAAAGTTATCTATGTGGTGGCAAAGCAAGGTTGTCCCAGCAGCTCATTCCTAGGCTAGATGAACTTCCAGGTTCGAAGGTTCACCTCCTCTGACACATTTCAAGGTGCTCTGCACCATGCACAACTGCTGTGCGAATGGAGATCACAAATAATTGTGGAGACTTGCAACCAAATCCACAACCCAGGCAATGCCTTAAGAGTGCCCGATTAATCAGCAGGGAGCAGGTAACTCGCTGAGCCACTCGGCCTCCTTAATATAGGTTTCTGTGACACATTTCAGGTGCCCTGCACCATGCACAACGGCTCTGTGGGTGGAGATCACAAACATCTGTGGAAACTGTCCCCCAACTCCACAACCCCCTCATGGCCTTAAGATTACCCTATTAATCAGCAGGTAACTCGCTGAGCCACCCGGACTCCTTCATATGCGCTTGGAGCGCCTGGTAGTTGCAGTGCTGCCTTGTCCTGCACCACCATGGCTGTTCTGAAAAGGCTCGTGTCTCCTGGAAGATCTCTGATCCTGTGATAAATTGGTGCATCTATCTCCTAATTTCCGGATGTAACTAGTAATGTCTGGAGGTCAAGCCGAGTGCGTCTTTAATCAAAACACAGTGCTGCGAGTGAGAGTGGGCAGGCGACCGTGTTATCTTTAACCCTAATGACCTCTGGTTGAGTCTACAATTGACAAGGTTGAATTTGAATGAGCCTTCACTTTCTTAATGCCATCATTACCTAATTCTGTAGTAGGGGATCTCTGTGTATAGTCATAATCTAGTGAATAGTCCCGCCCATGTGCGTGGACCCCGGAGCAATCAAAAATAATCTCTTACAGTGTCAAAAAATGCAGAAAATGCATAGACACTTAAGAGAGAATTTAAAGACAGATAATGCAGCCAAAAGGCTACACTGTCCAGTACTTCAACTAGAAATTTCCACCATAAAATCCACAAAACAGCAAAGCCTGTACAGATTTCCCTTGCTTAACAGCAAAATCCCTCAGGAATGATAGAGAGAAGAACCTGGACAGACAAGCCCCATAGGCTGCCATTATGTGGCTTAATTAGGATACTGTGCCTTTAAGAGAACCTTCCAGAACCTTCTCTCAGTATCCCAGAATGCATAGCAGGTCCAACTTAGCCTCAGTTCTTTTTTCCGGCTCCTGCAAGCAGGACCCTGGAGCATTGAGCTCTCCCTTTCAAGGGTTTTTGTTGGTGTTTTACACTGATTTCGATTTTTGGTACTTTTAAAGTACTCTGGTGACTTTCTTTCTGTGTTTCTGCACTCTTTTTTGTCCAATAATGCCTGCATTATTCGACTAGTGCCCTGAGTGCTCAAGAAAGAAGGCCAAGACAGACTCCAATGAGGTCTGTATTCTCTGCCTTCCCTCTTCCCACATCCCTGAGGAGTGTAGGATCTGCAGAAGCTTCTCTGGAAGGACCCTGAAGGAGAGGAAGAAGATCAGGCTTCAGGGGCTTGAGGAGAGGAAGCTGAAGGCACGAGGTGGGTCAGGAGGGGCTCCTTCTACCCATGCTGAGGCCTCTGGGGGGCTCCCCAGGGGCAGGAAGACCAGCCCGCGCCCAAGGTCTCCGTCTGGGTCAGTTGCGCTGACCACGACGTCGAGGGGACGGTCAACGGCCAGTTCCAGGTCTCCCCAGGGCTCTGGGTCGAGAAAACGTCGCCCGTCGACGTCGAGGAACGTGTTCCGGCCGCCGTCGAAGCCGGTGTCGATATCCTCGTCGTCGCTGTCGGCGTCGAGTGATCGACATCGGAGGGCCCGGCGTCGGCGCTCGCCGTCGAGGCGACACCGCCGTTCGCCGTCGAGGACATCGTCGTCGAGGGGATCCTCGTCGTCAAGGTCGCCGTCGAGACAAAAGGCATCTCCGGCGCCGAAGAGGTCGACGTCGAAGCATTCCAAAAGGCCGACGTCGAGACGGTCGAGAAGATCGACGTCGAGAAGGTCGGAGAGGTCGACGTCGAGGAGATCCAAAGGGTCGCCGTCGAAGCGATCCAGGAAGTCGACGTCGAGACCGGCGAAGAGGTCGAGGTCGCCGTCGAGGCACCATCGCCCGTCGTCGAGGTTTCGTGGCTCGTCGATCTGGTCGGGGTCGACGTCGAGACGAAGACACGGTTCGACGTCGAGGAGTGTGATTCGGTCGACGCCGAAGGACCGTTCGACGTCGAGGGGACATCGGTCGTCGTCTGGACACCGGTCTTCAGCGTCTGTAGGTCCTAAGGACAGGCCCAAGACTGTGGGGGGCTCCCCACTCTCTGGTAGAGGTGATGGCTCGCCGGGACCGGCGCATTCCGGGGTGGATACTCCGATGAAGCCGTCTACGCCTCCTCCGCGGCCTGCTGTGCCGAAGGGTCCTCCTCCGAAGGCCCCTACCCCGCCTCCGAAGCCGGCTCCGCGGGACCCGCGTCCGGTTGCCCCTCCACCCCCGATCCCACCGAGGGAGGTGTCGATGCCTAAGTTCCCGACGCCTCCGAAGAAGACTCCTAAGAAGCCTGGAGCTCCTGACCCTGGGAGGCCGAAGGAGCGTCCGAGGCCCAAGAGGTCGAGGTCTCGCTCGGGGAGACGGGACAGATCGAGGAGTGGCCGCGGATCTTCATCACGATCCAGGCATCATCACAAGAGACGTCGGTCCAGGTCACGTTCTCCTTCTGGGACCCGTTCCTACTCGCCCACGCTGTCCGATTCGCCGGAGACTAGGGTGTCTCCGATAGACGATATTAGCACATTTCAGGAGGTTCTCCTGCGTGGTGCGGCGAAGTTGGGCATTGAGGTTGAAGCGCCTACGGCTTCTACCTCGGTAATCTTTGAGACTTTACACAAGAGGCACTTGTCTCGCCCCCTGTTACCTCTGGTGCCGGGGCTCCTTGAGCCCGCCGAACAGCTATTCCTGACGCCGGCGACGGTGAGATCTGTCCCTTCCAGGATACTGAAAAAGTACAGGGCTCCGGACTCAGACCCAGCCTTCTTGAGGAAAGACCCGGTACCGGATTCAGTCATCGTGACTGCTGCTCGGAAGCTTCATTCCACCTCCCCTGCGTCCACGGTGCCTCCGGACAAGGAGAGCCGGTGGATCGATTCTGCTGGTCGCAAGGCGTGTGGGACTTCCGCCTCGTCCATGAAGGCAGCCAGTGACTCGGCTTTGCTGGGACGTTACGACCGGTCCCTTTGGGACTCGATGGAGCAGTTCGCAGACCTCGTCCCTCGAGACCGCAAGGAGGACTTTGTGGAGATCGTCAAGGAGGGGATGTTGGTCTCTAATCAGGCCATCGGCGCTGCAGCAGACATATCGTTGCTGTCCGCGCACGGATATTGCCACGGGATTCACCAGAGACGCCATGCTTGGCTCAGGTTGACATCGTTGAAACCGGAGGCACAGCAACGCGTGGCGAATCTCCCGTTTTCCGGAGATACCCTCTTCGGGAAGCACGCGGATGATGAGATGGCCAGGATGAAGGCCGAAGCGGAGACCCTGACGGCAGTGGGCCTGGAAAAGCCCAAGGAAAAGAAACCCTTCCGACAGTACCAGCGTCGGTTTGGGGCGCAGGGTCGTGGAAGGGGGCAGTCTGCTGGTCAACATCAACAGCGGCAGCAGCAGCAGCAGTACAGGCAGCCCTTCCAGAAGCGACAGGGTGGTAGAGGTCGTCAACAGTCCTCTACCGCGACCAAGGGCCCGGCCGGGTCCCGTCCCTGAGCTGTTACTTCCCCCTCGTCCGTTACCCGCTCCGGTGGGGGGAAGCGTTCAATTTTTTCTGGCAGAGTGGAGAAAAATTACTCAGGACAAGTGGGTGCTGAATATTGTTTGCAATGGATACAGTCTACGTTTCACCAGCCCTCCTCCATCGATTCCTCCCGTCAGCTCGCAGTATCAACTGCGCGAGCTTCAGACGGAGGCGGACGTTCTGCTAAGGAAAAGGGCGATCGAAGACGTACCTCTGTCTCAAAGAGGAAGAGGTCTGTACTCTCGGTTCTTTCTTGTCCGCAAGAAGGACAAAAACGAGTTCAGGCCCATTCTGGATTTGCGGCAGGCAAACAAGTGGATTCGCAGAGAAAAGTTTCGCATGCTGTCGTTGCATCAGATCTACCCTCAGCTGCAACGGGGAGACTGGATGTGTGCCATAGATCTACAGGACGCATACTTCCACGTGCCCATTGCATGCAAACACAGAAAATTTCTGCGCTTTCAAGTCGGCACCAATCACTATCAGTACACGGTGCTACCCTTCGGACTGAAGTCTGCACCCAGGACATTCTCAAAATGTATGGCAGTGGTAGCGGCACACCTGAGGAAGAACAAGGTGTTTGTCTACCCGTACCTGGACGATTGGTTGATCAAAGCCTCCTCCTTCTCGGAAGCTCGAGCACACTTCCAGAAGACGTGCGTTCTCTTGAACAGGCTGGGGTTGCACATCAACATGTCCAAGTCGGTCCCGATTCCGGTGCAGTGCATCCAGTACTTGGGGGCCTCCATCAATACGCTGTCAGCAAGCGTGTCTCCTTCGGAAGAGCGACGTTTATCACTCGTTCGGAAGGCTCAGGCTCTCATGAAAACTCCGTCTACGACGGTGAGGACCGTGTCTTCTCTACTGGGATCGATGGCCTCTTGCATTTTTCTCACTCCTCACGCACGGCTACAGATGCGTCCTCTGCAGGAGTGCTTGGAGGATCAGTGGGACCAGAGGAGAGGTTCTTGGGACGACAGGATACGACTGTCTCTACATGCTCTTCAGTCTCTGAAGTGGTGGTGCTCGAAGGAGAATCTCCTCAGAGGCGTTCCCTTCCACAAGGACATTCCCACACAGACCATCGTGACGGATGCGTCTCTCCTAGGTTGGGGGGCGCATTCCGGAGATCTGCAAATTCAAGGGACGTGGTCCCCGACGGAGTCCACGTACCACATCAATTTCCTGGAACTGAGAGCTGTTCACTTGGCACTGAAGGCCTTTCATCCGTCCTTTCAGACCAACTCTCTGCTTGTTCAGACGGACAACACGACTACGATGTATTACCTCAACAAGCAGGGGGGCTCGAGATCGCGCACTCTGTCGCAGGAGGCGCAGGCGATCTGGCACTGGCTTCTGGCTCGAGGACTGTCGATAACGGCCACCCATCTGCCAGGTGTGCAGAATGTTCAGGCAGACGAGCTGAGCAGAATCGTGCGGGAAAACCACGAATGGGTCATAAACGACGAAGTACTAGGAGAAGTCTTCGCAAGGTGGGGAACTCCAGACGTAGATCTGTTTGCCACCGCCGAAAACAGCAAATGCCGAGGCTTCGCCTCCAGGTACTACCAGCCAGGGACGCTGGGGAACGCGTTATGGATCAACTGGTCGAACAGCTTTCTGTACGCTTTTCCACCAATTCCCCTGATTCCGGCGGTTCTCATCAAGCTGTCTCAATCCAGGGCGAGAATGATTCTGATTGCCCCGGAATGGCCCAGACAGTGGTGGTTCACGGACCTGCTTCACCGATCTCTCCTTCCTCACATGAAGCTGCCGTGCAGGCCGGACCTTCTCACGAAGTTCGGGGGGCGGATGGTGCACCCCAACCTCTCGTCTTTGAGTTTGGCGGCATGGCTCCTGAAATAGTGCAATATGGCCATCTGAATCTCCCAGAGGATTGTATGGGCATACTGAAGGAGGCTAAGCGACCTTCCACTAGGACTTCCTATGCTTACAAGTGGAAGAGGTTTTGCATCTGGTGCAAGTCTAAGAACTATGACCCTACGTCATGCAAGGAAGATGTCATCCTTCCATATCTGCTTCATCTGGCGCAGTCGGGCCTTAATGTCCATTCCATTAAGGTTCATCTGGCTGCTTTGACTGCCTACAGGAAAGGCCCTTCACAGACTTCCTTTTTCCAGATCCCTGTGATCAAAGATTTTTTGGAAGGCTTGAAGAAAGTGTTCCCTCCTGTCAGGCTTCCTTCGCCTTCATGGGACTTGAATGTGGTGCTGTCCAGATTGATGAAGGAGCCTTTTGAACCCATTCATAAGGCTTCGTTGCAGCACCTGTCCTGGAAGGCGGCGTTCCTCGTGGCCATTACATCGGCCCGCAGGGTGAGTGAGATTCAGGCATTGTGTTGCCAAGAACCTTATACTGTATTTCATAATGCTAAAGTTGTTATGCGTACTCACCCTAAGTTTCTTCCCAAGGTTGTTTCTGATTTTCATATCAATCAGACTATCACTTTGCCTACGTTCTTTCAGAATCCTTCATCTCCGGCGGAAAGGTCTTTACATTCCCTGGATGTGCGGAGGGTGCTGAAGTTTTATCTTGATAAGACTAAAGATATTCGTAGGTCAGACCAATTGTTCGTCAATTATGGCTCAGTCAGGACAGGTCTTGCTACCTCTAAACAGTCCATCTCGAGGTGGATTGTGTCCTGCATACAGTTGTGTTACTACAAAGCTAATAAGACCTTAGGAGGTAAGCCTAAGGCTCATTCCACCAGGGGCAAAGCTGCTACGACAGCTATGCTCCGTAATGTTCCCATTGCAGAGATCTGCAAGGCGGCCACTTGGAAGTCGGTCCATACCTTTGCTAAGCATTACTGCCTGGACACTGATGCCAGGGCAGACGCTCAGGTTGGGCAGGCTTCGCTGCGGAATCTGTTCGCACAGTAGTGGCGTTATTTTATTCTCCACCGCCGCTTGGTGTGGGGATGGGCTTGCCATTCTATTCACTAGATTATGACTATACACAGAGATCCCCTACTACAGAAGGAGTAGTTTCTGTCCTGTAACTCCAGTTCTGTAGTAGGGGTATCTCTGTTATAGTCATAAGCGCCCTCCCGCCTCCCCGGTGGAGTGTTGTTCATGATCATAATGCTACAGGTCTGGCGTTTCCTACGCCCTCGAAAAGAACTGAGGCTAAGTTGGACCTGCTATGCATTCTGGGATACTGAGAGAAGGTTCTGGAAGGTTCTCTTAAAGGCACAGTATCCTAATTAAGCCACATAATGGCAGCCTATGGGGCTTGTCTGTCCAGGTTCTTCTCTCTATCATTCCTGAGGGATTTTGCTGTTAAGCAAGGGAAATCTGTACAGGCTTTGCTGTTTTGTGGATTTTATGGTGGAAATTTCTAGTTGAAGTACTGGACAGTGTAGCCTTTTGGCTGCATTATCTGTCTTTAAATTCTCTCTTAAGTGTCTATGCATTTTCTGCATTTTTTGACACTGTAAGAGATTATTTTTGATTGCTCCGGGGTCCACGCACATGGGCGGGACTATTCACTAGATTATGACTATAACAGAGATACCCCTACTACAGAACTGGAGTTACAGGACAGAAACTACTCCTTATAGGGTCTTCCAATCCCTACACAAGGCTTTGATGATAGCAGGGTGATGGCAGCAAGCTGGCCGTGCCGGCCGCATCCGCTGTTGTTGCACAGTAGGCCTCGTTCTGTAAGACCACGCCCACCTAGTGTGTAAAAGTGAACTATGCAGATAGACAATGAAAGACTGCCACTGGCCGGCCTCACCCTGGACGTGGCTGGGAGCGTCCGAAGGTGTCCATGGCAACTCGCTGTTTGCTGCTGCTCCCGTCTTTTGATCATCATAACCTGGGGGACATACCTGGGAGTGTGTGGAAACCTTGCATCAGTTTTCTCCAATTCTTTGTAAAAGGAATTTCGCCCCAGGTCCTGAGACAGTTTTGTTATGTTATATTTTTGCTGTAGACAGTTTAACACTCGAGGTGGGCGAGCCGGCATATTAATAGGGAGAGCCGAGCCAAGGATCTAGCTGAGCTTGAAGAGAGTTGAGTCCTGAAAATAGTTGCCAGCTAAATCATGAAAAAAACATCATTTGGACATTATGATAGTTTCTCTAAGTTAATGAATTTTTTTTTAACATGTAGAAAGTTTCACTGCATCAGATTATTTTTGTACAGTACATACCCCGAAATCACATATTGTAAGTTACACTCATATCTGATAACGAAGAAAAAGAGGTTCTGTAAAATTATATATTCGCCTAGGATCACACGATTTGGTCAGGGTAGAAATCAAGGATTGATCGCAGGTTTTCTCGTTTCACATTAAGCAGCTCACCCACTACATGGCTACCTCTTTCTCTCCTTTTTAATGGCAAAGGCTTATGCTTTGTTTTTCATTTTTGACACATAATGGGAGAGCGTGGGTGGATGGCAGAAGTCACATTAAAGCTCAGCTCGTTTTAGACCCAAGGTTCCAAGAGGTCCTCGAGCCGAGCCAGAGTTTGCCTTCCTGTTCGAGCCTTAAGTTGCTCGCCCAGCTCAAATTAACACATGGACACCCATTTGTAAAAAGGTCCAGATAATGTGCTTTCCCCTCTGTGGACACTTTTTAGGTCTCGTGACCTATCAATGCGCATGCGCATTGAGAGAAGCGAGACTATAGGGCTTTAAACAAAGCTTACCTAACTGCGGCGATTTGGTGCTGTGCCCGTGGCTTTTCGGTCAATGCGCAAGCGCATTGACCTAAAATGCGCGTGCACAGCATCAAATCGCCAGCCATCTGTTCCCCAGCTTGGATCTCCTGGCTGCTCCTCCCCTAATTATCCGCACATCAAAGGCTGCTCCCGCCCCCTGCTTCACACTTCAAACGAATGCTACCGAGAGCATTTCCCGGCCGGCCGCTTTTAATTTCATTTCGCAAGCAGTACCCTCTCCTCCCTCTCCTGACTTTCTCCTGCCTGCCACACCAATCCAAACTGAGGCGCTGCTGCTCCAGTCCCTGTATTACTCCCACTCATCTATGATTAGGAATAAAAGACTGTCGGTTAAAAACAGTTTCAAGATAAAAATGGTTTCCCATTACTTTTGCAGAATGTTCTGCATTTCCTTAACCGCCTCCAACTCTCCGACTTTCACATGCACATACCACTTTGCTGATACTGACCGAGACATGCGCTTTATAAGCAGGAAATAGAATTCTACAGGAAACAATACTACCGAAGACCATTCGAGGGTGTGAGCTCAATGCCACCGAAGAGTACGTACAATTATTATACTTATAGTTCAGTCAACTACCCTTGATGCACGGACAACCTTTGAAGAAAGTGAAAAGCATGTACCCTCAACCTCACCCTCACCCACCCTCAACCCCTCACCCTCACTCACCCTCAACCCCTCACCCTCACCCTCACTCACCCTCACTCACCCTCACTCACCCTCACCCTCACTCACCCTCACTCACCCTCAACCCGTCACCCTCACTCACCCTCAACCCCTCACCCTCAACCCCTCACCCTCACTCACCCTCACTCACCCTCACTCACCCTCACTCACCCTCACTCACCCTCACCCACCCTCACCCTCACCCTCACTCACCCTCACCCTCACTCACCCTCAACCCCTCACTCACCCTCACCCACCCTCACCCACCCTCACCCTCACTCACCCTCACCCACCCTCACTCACCCTCACCCTCACTCACCCTCACTCACCCTCACCCTCACTCACCTTCACCCTCACCCACCCTCAACCCCTCACCCTCACTCACCCTCACTCACCCTCAACCCCTCACCCTCACTCACCCTCAACCCCTCACCCTCACCCTCACCCTCACTCACCCTCAACCCCTCACCCTCAACCCCTCACTCACCCTCATCTCACTCACCCTCACTCACCCGCAACCCCTCACCCTCACCCACCCTCACCCTCACCCTCACTCACCCTCACTCACCCTCAACCCCTCACCCTCACTCACCCTCACCCTCACACACCCTCAACCCCTCACCCTCACTCACCCTCAACCCCTCACCCTCAACCCCCTCAACCCCTCACCCTCACTCACCCTCAACCCCTCACCCACCCTCAACCCCTCACCCTCAACCCCTCACTCACCCTCACTCTCACTCACCCTCACTCACCCTCACTCACCCTCACTCACCCTCACCCTCACTCACCCTCACCCTCACTCACCCTCACCCTCACTCACCCTCAACCCCTCACTCTCACCCTCACTCACCCTCACCCTCACTCACCCTCAACCCCCACTCACCCTCAACCCCTCACTCACCCTCACCCCCTCACTCACCCTCACCCTCACTCACCCTCACCCACCCTCACCCTCACTCACCCTCACCCTCACTCACCCTCACCCTCACTCACCCTCACCCTCACTCACCCTCACCCTCACTCACCCTCACCCTCACTCACCCTCACCCTCACTCACCCTCACCCTCACTCACCCTCAACCCCTCACTCACCCTCACTCACCCTCAACCCCTCACCCTCACTCACCCTCAACCCCTCACCCTCACCCTCACTCACCCTCAACCCCTCACCCTCACTCACCCTCAACCCCTCACCCTCACTCACCCTCAACCCCTCACTCACCCTCAACCCCTCACTCACCCTCACTCACCCTCAACCCCTCACCCTCACTCACCCTCACTCACCCTCACTCACCCTCACTCACCCTCACTCACCCTCACTCACCCTCACTCACCCTCACTCACCCTCAACCTCACTCACGCTCACCCACCCTCAACCTCACTCACGCTCACCCACCCTCAACCCCTCACCCTCACTCACCCTCACCCTCACTCACCCTCAACCCCTCACTCACCCTCAACCCCTCACTCACCCTCACCCCCTCACTCACCCTCACCCACCCTCACCCTCACCCTCACTCACCCTCACTCACCCTCACCCTCACTCACCCTCACTCACCCTCACTCACCCTCACTCACCCTCACCCTCACCCACCCTCACCCTCACCCTCACTCACCCTCACCCTCACTCACCCTCACCCTCACTCACCCTCACCCTCACTCACCCTCAACCCCTCACTCACCCTCACTCACCCTCAACCCCTCACCCTCACCCTCAACCCCTCACCCTCACTCACCCTCAACCCCTCACCCTCACTCACCCTCAACCCCTCACTCACCCTCAACCCCTCACTCACCCTCAACCCCTCACTCACCCTCACTCTCACTCACCCTCACTCTCACTCACCCTCACTCACCCTCACTCACCCTCAACCCCTCAACCCCTCAACCCCTCACCCTCACTCACCCTCACTCACCCTCAACCTCACTCACGCTCACCCACCCTCAACCTCACTCACGCTCACCCACCCTCATCCCCTCACCCTCACCCTCACTCACCCTCACCCTCACTCACCCTCACCCTCACTCACCCTCACCCACCCTCACCCTCACTCACCCTCACCCTCACTCACCCTCAACCCCTCACCCTCACTCACCCTCAACCCCTCACCCTCACTCACCCTCAACCCCTCACCCTCACCCCTCACACTCACCCTCACTCACCCTCACTCACCCTCACTCACCCTCACTCACCCTCACTCACCCTCACCCACCCTCACTCACCTCACTCACCCTCACTCACCCTCACTCACCCTCACTCACCCCACTCACCCTCACTCACCCTCACCCTCTCACCCCTCACCCTCACTCACCCTCACCCTCTCACCCCTCACCCTCACTCACCCTCACCCACCCTCACCCTCACTCACCCTCAACCCCTCACCCTCACTCACCCTCAACCCCTCACTCACCCTCAACCCCCTCACTCACCCTCAACCCCTCACTCACCCTCACTCACCCTCAACCCCTCACCCTCACTCACCCTCACTCACCCTCACTCACCCTCACTCACCCTCACTCACCCTCACTCACCCTCACTCACCCTCACTCACCCTCACTCACCCTCAACCTCACTCACGCTCACCCACCCTCAACCTCACTCACGCTCACCCACCCTCAACCCTCACCCTCACTCACCCTCACCCACGCTCACCCACCCTCAACCCCTCACCCTCACTCACCCTCACCCTCACTCACCCTCACCCCTCACTCACCTCAACCCCTCACTCACCCCTCACCCCCTCACTCACCCACCCCACCCTCACCCTCACTCACCCTCACTCACCCTCACCCTCACTCACCCTCACTCACCCTCAACCCCTCACCCTCACTCACCCTCAACCCCTCACTCACCCTCAACCCCTCACTCACCCTCAACCCTCACTCACCCTCACTCACCCTCAACCCCTCACCCTCACTCACCCTCACTCACCCTCACTCACCCTCACTCACCCTCACTCACCCTCACTCACCCTCACTCACCACCATCACTCACCCTCACTCACCCTCACTCACCCTCACTCACCCTCACTCACCCTCAACTCACTCACGCTCACCCACCCTCAACTCACTCACGCTCACCCACCCTCAACCCCTCACCCTCACTCACCCTCACCCCACTCACGCTCACCCACCCTCAACCCCTCACCCTCACTCACCCTCACCCTCACTCACCCTCAACCCCTCACTCACCCTCAACCCCTCACTCACCCTCACACCCTCACTCACCCACCCTCACCCCCTCACACCTCACTCACCCACACTCACCTCACCCACTCACCTCACCCTCACCTCACCTCACACCCTCACCCTCACCCACCCTCACCCTCACTCACCCTCACCCTCACTCACCCTCACTCACCCTCACCCTCACTCACCCTCACCCCTCACTCACCCTCACTCACCCTCACTCACCCTCACCCTCACTCACCCTCAACCCTCACCTCACTCACCCTCAACCCCTCACCCTCACTCACCCTCAACCCCTCCTCACCCTCACCCCTCACTCACCCTCAACCCCTCACTCACCCTCACTCTCACTCACCCTCACTCTCACTCACCCTCACTCACCCTCACTCACCCTCAACCCCTCAACCCCTCACCCTCACTCACCCTCACTCACCCTCAACCTCACTCACGCTCACCCCACCCTCAACCTCACTCACTCTCACCCACCCTCATCCCCTCACCCTCACCCACCCTCACCCTCACTCACCCTCACCCTCACTACACCCTCACCCACCCTCACCCTCACTCACCCTCACCCTCACTCACCCTCAACCCTCACCCTCACTCACCCTCAACCCCTCACCCTCACTCACCCTCACCCTCACTCACCCTCAACCCCTCACCCTCACCCTCACTCACCCTCACTCACCTCACTCACCCTCACTCACCCTCACTCACCCTCACTCACCTCACTCACCCTCACTCACCCTCACTCACCCTCACTCACCTCACTCACCCTCACTCACCCTCACTCACCCTCACCCTCACTCACCCTCACCCCTCACCCTCACTCACCCTCACCCACCCTCACCCTCACTCACCCTCAACCCC